>NW_015113882.1:89750-149106 GCF_001443285.1 Poecilia latipinna | reverse complement strand
CCTTTTTAAAGGGAAAAAAAAAATCTTTCAACAGTTTTATTTAAGGGGGTTTCCATTTTTTCCACCCAACTTTTTTTTTTTTTTTTTTTTTTTTTTTTTTATTCTTCCAGATTTTGCTGTTATTTTTCATTTGAAATAACAGGATAAATGTAACAAGAAATGCGAAAAAAAATTAAACAATTGATCAGGGTCACAAATTCCTGTTATTTTGTGCAGTGCTTGATTTCACAATACTTGCGCAGCAAGATTACTTTCAGGAATACCTGAAATTTAGACGCATAAGTGTGATTTTTTTCTTCAACCTTGTTTAAATGAGGGTAAACTGAATCCATTTGTGTGGCAGCACAATTTGAGCTGAAAATCTCCCTTTGGAAAACCTTCATAAATCAAACAAGTGTTGAACAGTCTTGTTTGTACAGAGTATGTCGTTTGTTGATGAGCACATGTACATGAAGTGAATCAGCTTAAGTGACTTTTTAAACAAAACGGTACATGCTTGCTGGGTCTTGCTTCGGTGTCAACCGCGTCTCAGAGAAACACTCTAAACTAGCAGACAGTGTGTGTATGAAAATTTATTTTAAAAAGTGAATTTAAGAAATCAAAGCTAGACAAAATACATCTGTGCTTACTCGTATGTAGCCAGCTGCATTTCTAATTTATTCACATTTATGCATTTCCTAAGATTTTACATTTCACTGCATGAAAATATGCTAGCTGCTTAAAGCTTTAGCAATGTATGTACTGCTAGATTAAATCGTATTAAACCTTCCAATTACTGAGTATTTGTATAAGCTTTGTTTTCAGTGAATTGTTTCTCTTTCTGTAAACTGGTACAAGTCAAATGAATCAAGAAATGTGATTTTTTTTTCTGGATTTGTTGAATACACTATGCTTATTTTTAAATACATGATTTTTACGTTTCTTGTTTTATTGTACTTTTAGTAACAACCTGTGGCCATAAGTCACTATGCAGTTCCTGTTGTTCTACAGCTCCTGTACACAAAGAATCAGTTAGTTAGTACTTCTAGCCACTCAAACTCAAAAGTGACCAATTACAATAATGTATTAGAAATGTTTTAAGAATCATGAATTAACACAACACTTTTCTCTCTGCATTTACTGTCATTGTATGACAGTTCAGAAACCTTTCATATAGCATGAAATTTGTCAGTGATGAAATCTCTGTTTGTTCTAAACTGCACAGCTTAAATCTAAATCTGTACCTGTTCAATGAAAACGATCCGTCTCTGATGCAGGAATAAGCTGCTCTGGTCCCAACCTTCCCAGCGTTCCCATGAGGAATACTGCCAACTGTTAATCTATGAAAAGATGATGTTCTAAAGTGGCAGATCGGCTTCAAAAGTGGGTCATTACAGCAACCGCACATCCGTAAACAGTAAAAGATGGTTGAGTTGAGGGTCATTGCTTCTGTCACCATGCTGCAGTCTTTTATTTTCCCTTCCTGGCATGAAGCCCTATAAGTTGTTGGCCTCAGTATTGAGACTGTTTTTGCATACACAAAAAAAGACAGGTTCCTGCAAGTTAATCAAAACTAAGCCTTCCCTTGCTAAATGTCTCCGTCATTCACCCGTTCTCCATCTCTCAAAGGTTTCCAGATATGCAGCTTGGTGGCTTTTGTTTAATTGTGCTATAAAAAGTGCTAACAGCACTGGTCACATGTCGCAGTGGTGAAGGAATTAGTGTGGATCACAATGTGCAGCTCTGACTGTTGGGAAGAAAAAAATGTGACCTGAAAATAGCTCTTCTTGAAGAGGGTTTAATGAAATTACTGTAAGCTATTGTGAGCAGAATTTGAAAAGAAGCTCATGTGACATATCTCAATACCTTTGATTTACAGAATGTAGAGAGATTTATATTAATCTTTATGGAAGAAGAATTCAAAAAATAAATACATAAAACATCCTTTTGTGCCTGTTAAATTGTGGAAGAAACCTTCTCAGACATCGGAGGAAACTGAGGAACCAAAATAATTATTGGAACATTGTAAAAGTTGTAAAAGGTTTGGAGTTGTTGTCCAACTCCAAACCGTTGTTTCTGGCTGAACATGAAGAGGATAAGTCAAAGGAAGGTTGGTGCAGCTAATAAACACAAGGTTCATTTTCTTACTTGGACTGCAGTTTTAAAAGGTGCTTGAAAACTTTAGATGGGATGTATTTGACAGCAAACTTTACTTTGATGATGAATCATGGTTAAGGAGCTGTAAATAAATTTGTAAAATTTCCCCATTGTAATATTCCAGCATTTTTCCTATCTTGCGTATTTTTTAGTCCCATATTTTAAGAGGTTTTCATCCTCTTCAGCAAATCTCTGAATTGTAAATACAAAAATTCCCAATGAGTTTAATGCACAGGTTGTATGAATGGTTAGATTTCAAATATGGAACCTGTGAAAAGCAAAAATATGAATAAATGAAAAAGTAAAAATGCATTTCAAACATTTCCAGAATGCTTAAAAATGGAAATTCTGCTCGATTCTCATCTCCATTACGTATGTGATTTCTCCCATTGAGCTGGATTTCTCTGGTAGAATTTCAACTGGATAATTGAATGATCAGAAGGAGTTGTGAACGATAACATCAATTTTCTGCACTGTTTTAGAATTGTCTGCCTGCGGTTTGGCAATGGCAGAGGAGGAAGTGAATAGAGACATTTAGCTCACGGTCTTCCAAATACTGAGTAATTAAAGTCGAACCAAGAGAAATGTTTAAGACATTTTATTGCTGGCAAGATGTCGTTCGGCTCGGCTCTTCTCTCTTTGCAGTGGGGAGCGGTTGTTTACAACACACGCAATTTCTGGTAAGCTTCATAGCGTCAAACCGGCGCATTACATATGCGACAGCCAAATGTTAGCAATTGAGAAATTGGGTAAAATTTGATCCATTCATTCAAACTTCAACAGAGTCTACACCTGCACCTACACAGTCTTTTCTCCATAGCCGAGTGTCTGGAGCCCAGAAAGCATAAAACAAGGGGCTGGATTTTACCAGGCTATGTATTTTGTGTTGTTTAAGTAAAACTTAAAGATATTTCAATATCTTGGTATTTAATCTTTACACAGAGAAAGGTGTGTGGAGCTTTAAAAAAGGATCCAGATTACCACAGTTTTAATATATCTTATAGAAAGCCTGCCTTTCAGATTTGAATTGGTGAGTCAAAATGGCCTGTTCAGAGCTAATTTGTGCACAGCCTGACTGAAGTCTAGCACTAGTGGGTGCAACAGATCTTTAAAAGCTTAATTTTTAAAAACGTTCGTCAGTCTATTACAAATAGATTCTGAAGGTTAGTCTGAAAGAGACATTTTTGAAGTCGTGCAAAATGATTCACTGAGTTAATGTTGAATGGAGTTTGAGGGATTTAACACATTCCTCCAACGTCTTTCTTAATTCCAGATGACATCTTCTTGCGGAGGGGTTGCATTGCGCTGGCATCCGTGTGTGTCTGTTCCTTTTAAACGTCACCCGTGTGTGGCCACAGCCCCTCTTGACAATGACGCGGAGCGATGCTACCTCAAAAGCAGAGAGAGCGAGGGCAAGAGAGAAATCTGAGATGAATCACATCCCGTGGAGGGGAAATGTGTTAAATAGTACTCGGACACTGCAGCATGATAATTTTCTATCACAGCAGCCTATAAGTATCTGACAAGCCCTATGCTGACTCGGCAGTCTGTTACAAAATGGCAGGCGTGCCCTTTTATCTCGGTACATGTTTCACGGCAATTGGACAATCAGCCACTGCAGTGAAAATCCATAGTATCGATCGGCCTGTATCTTCTCTATAATTCTCCTGCAGGAAATCCCTGATGACAAATTATATCTGCACCAGTTTTTGATTGGTGCTTTGATGTAAGCGATCTCCAAGGGCAGACTGAGGAACTGGTTGAGGGTTTATTAACAGAGTCTAACCTGACTCTTCCTCGTCTCACACCTGCCCAAAGTCCGACCTTCTGTCAGACATACTGCGTGCAGCCAGTCAAAACCGCTTCAGTGACTCTGATTTTACAGCTGCACACACAGGCCACCCAGCACCATCATCCCTGCAGAGAAACATGGGCCGACTGTTCAGAGGGACAGCAGGCTGTGAAGGTGACTGTCTGCCTGCTTTGTCTGGACCTCAGCAGTTCATGCATACAGCTGTGTTAAAAGACGATAGTAGCGGGTTTAAAACAGTGAGAAAACTTGAAATATTCTTCTGATAGCTTTTTAATTCCGTACTCTGCACATTTTACTAAAAGTGTTTTAATTTTACGCCAAGTAAGGAATGCTAGGCTGTTCAGAAATAGCAGTTTCCGTTTTTCTCCATAATTTTAATGTGTCTGTGTTGCTGGGAGCTTCCTTAAAGCTGCAGTATGTAACTTTCATACTTTCCTACATGTTTGTTGAAACTGTCACTATGTTGGGACAGTAAAGTACGAGACAGATAATCTGTGAAGAAAATCAAGCTCCTCTACAGTCTCCCAGTGCTAATTAGAAACAACCAATCAGGGGAGTGTCTTAGCTTTGTCAATCATGCTCATGCACACGCTGCTCTCTGCTAAAATACAGCTTCTCCCTGACAACAAAGCCTGTTGAGAATGCTCAGGCTAATTAGCATGACCATGGTGGACAAACAGTTTTCCTGTGACAGTAAGTTGTTTCTCTGCAGCAAGTACATGAGGTTGATTGACAGCGATAGTCCTGGCTCTGACTGATTGTTTTTGACTGGGCGCAGTGCATTTATACAAACAGCAATAGTAGCTCAGAGAAGAGGTGGAGGAGCTCGATCTTTTCTCAGAATATCTATGTGTTAGTTTAACAAACACATAAGAAACATTTGTTTATAACAGTTAAATACTGCAGCTTTAAAATTTTAATTTGCTGTTTCATACCAATATTTATGAGAACTTCTTCACATCAGTGTTGCATGGAGTTGACCGACTTATGGCATGTTTTTGCCTCAGAAGCATCTAAGAGTGTGAATCACTTTGGGCACAAAATTTCCCCCCCGTTTCCTTCTCGATCGTTTCTGTCTTTCACTTTGATTTAGAACATGTACCCTGACTTTTTTACAGGTCTATCCCGGTAAATTCGCAGCCTTTTACTGTGCCTTTGTAAATTGTGCTGCAGTGTTAAGTTTCAATTTGCAGTTAATGTAAGCAGTCAGGCACGGCTCCCTTTGCATCTGCCACAATAACGCCGCTACAGTGGAGCTAGCCATCTCCTCCAATCTGCTGCCTGCGAATGCAGAGTCGAGAGGTAGAAAAGGCAGTGCAAGTCAAATTAAATGTGATCGTGTTTTCAACTGATTCTAAACAAACACCTTTCTCACTCTCTGATTTCAGCACTTGATGTGTATAACGAGCCTTATCATTATGCTCTGTGTACTGCTGTACAGCTGATAACTCCGACCACAATGCACTGCTGAACACACGCTGGAGATTACACATCAAGAGTCCTCCTCTAATCCTGGCGGGGCACTTAGCGAGCATCAGAACTGGCGAAGAACTTTTCCGAAATCCACTGTCATAAATCCGATGATTTTTGAAAGGAGAAGAGGAGAGAGAAAGCCCTTTTATTGGAGAGTCGAGTGCGTGTTAGGGAAGGAGGGAGAGGGTGGATAATGTTGGACATAATCCAGTCTCTGACAGAGGAGGAGGGGGAGCCAGCATCGTTTACAGTGAGCCATATGCTCCCCTCCCCTCACACAGACATGAACTACAGCAAAGCAACCTTTTACGAGCCAGTCAGAAAGGGATAATCTTTCCCCTCGCAGCACAATGCAGGAGATTACATGGAGAACATGTCAGTCTGCACTGGATTTGCTAGACACTAGACCTCTTGTCCTTATCGATTTGCAGGCTGCTCATTCATGTTTTCACACGGGTCTCACAGCCGTAGGGGCCAAAAGCGAACGGTTGGGGAAGCAGACGTTCTCTTCTTTCTGCTCTCCTGGCCTCTCTTTTTTTTTCGTACCACTGGAGGCTTTGCTTTGTGTGTGTGTCTGCGCGCTTGGAGCATTTGCACATACATGATCACATCGGTGTCAGGGTAACACCTGCTCCCTGGAAAATGCATTTTGTAATCACAGGACAAGTTAACCTCAACACCACAGACTGCAGATGTTGTAGTCCCTGGTGCTGTTCTGTCGCTGTTGATTTGCTTTGGCACGACCACAATCGACGCCCTCATTTTTAGGGGTTACAGTTTTCCCTAAAGCTTTGCATTATTAATTTGTTATTACATTGCACACCCTAATACAAATAACAGAAGCTGCTTACACACTGCTGGACCCAGGTGGTTAGGACTTTTATAAACAGCAATGCTTCCATGTGTGTGTTGTTCAAAATAATCCACAGTAGCATTAGAATCAATAAAGGTATGTTCAATTTGTAAAGTAGGATTAGAGGAGATTTTGCTGATGTTAAAAAATGCAATTTAAGTTTAGGGTTAGGGACCACTGCCACCCGCAAATAGCGTGGTCTATTTTAACTATGGACAAGATGAGGAGATCAGCTCAGGGGAGAGAATCTGATGAGATGACAACAACTGGGTCTCCACAAATCTGGCATATGTAGAAGAAAAATAGCTGCTGAATGAAATACTGAAAGCACCATGACCACATGGTGGCAGCAGCATCATGCTAGTCATAGTTGATGGGGAAATGGATAAAAATAAACACAGGCCAATCCTAAAACTAAAATAGTTTAGGGAGTTTTCACACCAGATAGTCCAGTACATTCGGTTTGATTTGGGACCAAAGTTACATTTGTTACATTTCAGCTGGTGCTGTTTCATTTCACACTGTCCTGTGTCAAACAAGCCAAATCTTATGAGTGTTTGACAGGTGGTGCTGAACCAAGAACTGCTGAAGGAAACGGCACCAAAACCTCCGAACAACAAAAGCACAACAACCTTCTTCACAAAATGAGTAGCGAATTCTAGCGGTTGTAGGATTTCCCTTGTCTTTGGTAAAAGACCACAAGCCATTTCTCATGCTAGCGTTAGACTTGCAAGGTTTTTTTTTACCCAGAGTGCCCTGTGCTATAGTCCGCTTCCTGCTTGTGGAGTGGTCTTGGGTCCACTTGCATCCACATATGCATTTGAATTACAGTAGAGTTCACTAAAATCTAACTGAGATAGGTTTTCTGGTAGACCAGAGTTTGCTCTTTTGGAATCCCCAAATTAATCAAACTTTCTAGGCAAATAAACTCGGCTTTGACTAAACAGGGTTGTTGTGAATTTGACCTTATCTTAGAAGATAAAGAAGACATGAGATCGGGGCAAAGATTATCTGTCCAGAAGAACATCTAAATTACAGGTTTCTTACTAACTCAAGTCCTCAATTTCCAATGTCCTGCAAATTTTAGATGCATCCTTGTTCCAAAACAACTGAATTATTAGTCTGGTAAAGACATATTACAAACAAATGCTTCAATTTTCAGATTTTTACTTGTAAAAGATTTGCAAGCCATGTGTCTTTTTCTATTGATAATTGTCGACTACTTTTGTGTTGGTTTACCATATAAAAACCGAATGAAACAAATTAAAGTTTGTGATTGGAAGGTGACAAAAGGGGGAAAGTGTCAACGGGTTCTGCAAGAACAGTTCTTCTGTGTTGTAAATGCAAATGCAAATTTAGCTGGTTACCTCAGTCGCAGTGTAGCAGGGTTGTTAAAAGTTCAAAGAAGAAAGTTGCCACCTGAACCAATTAGACAACCCATAAAAACAGCAGAGCAGTGAAGTGAAAACAGAGGTTATCTTGTTACAGGGGTAAATGTAAAAGGGATGGGATATATTCGGAGGCATGAATACAGTCAATTCTTGGAATTTCAGAGGCAGAAATAAAATAGTGAAGTCAGGGATTTGAGTGACTTTGACAGGGACCACATTGTGATGGCTTGACAAGTGCCTTGGAGCATTTCCAAAGATGTGTTCGGTGTTCCTGCTATGCAAGAGGTTAGTAGCTACCAAACAGGGATAAAGAAACGACAACTGGAGGAGAGACGTCAGGGTCATGAGCATGATAGGGTTTCTGATGTGTATTGGCAGAGTTAATGTGAAAAATTGATGAAAACGTTTACATTGGCCCCCACAGAGAAATGTCCCAGCATAAGTATTATACAGTAACTTTCTGAGACTGACGCTGTGTGGTGCAGGGCTTCAGGAAGTACAGAAGAACATGGTTCAGAGGAAGGTAACTAACGAGCATTTAGTCCTTTGAACACATCAGAGCAGCAGATTCTCATTGCTTTCAACAGATTGGAAAATATTTTGGACATGCCTGCTTTCTTACAATTCTTTGATTTGTATATGCGTATGTCACAAAATGAACTAAAGGTATGGATGCATAATAGTCATTCCATATAAAACTAAATATCCTCGTCTCATTGCTTGAGCCATTACAAACAAAAATGTTGAACTAGTTGTCAAAATCTGTGAATTTCCTACATTTATTTGTGATTCTTTTCTGATAATGTCTCCCAAATTGAACAACTTATCTCAGGTGACCCTCGGCTTCATTGTTGCATTGGTCTGCACAGCTTTGCCCTAAGGGTTCTTTTTATATTTCCTGTAAATACTAAGTTACTACATTGCTTTTGTGCAACTCTGTGAACAAATTAGAATTGTAGCACATCTACTTCACTAAATGTGTAACTTACAGTAAGTTAGATTTTATTTTTAGCCTGCAACAAGGCAGAGTGTTGCTCAATCTGACGAAGGATGAATTTGGAAGAAGTCTGTGTTGTGGCGCAGCTGCTGAAGGAACCCAAACCTGCAGATTTATCATTTTATAAACTCATTTATTTCTATATGCTGCTGCTTGTTATTTCTTCTTTTCCTCCTCATTGGTAAATGCAACAAATTAGATTTTTTTCTCTAGCAGACACATTTTTGAAGGTCTGCTGGATACATGCTGAAAATTATTTGTAGCAAGCAAAACTCATTGCTTCCTTGCAACAAGCGGCACAGATACGTGCAGGTACATTTTGGAGGTGTGCGCTCCTTTGGCCTTTTCCGAACCCTAATACGGTGCATCTGGGCTTCTGTCTACTAACAGTTTGGTCTTAGGCTTTTTGGCCTTTTACAATGTATAAAACACCCTTGTGGAATTAAACTTCAAAGAGTCAAAAACATAATTAGATAGATCAATAAAAAGAAAGAGGTTGATATGCTTCTTGGCCCTGAATGACAAAAGCTCTCTGTATTCTATGCAACTTTGAAGCGGGCAAATTAAGGACCACTGCAGTGGACTTTGACAGGAGAGTCCAGTGGACTCACAAAGCCCATTTTAAGGAGCAGAAAACAAAAAGTCCTCACTCAAGCGTTCCTCGGTGATCAATATGCTAACTCGGGGAATGCTAAAATCGAGGCGGATGCTTGACAAAGATGGATAGATTTGCACCGTCCGTGAAATGTCACTGATTCAGTGGAGGATGTCACCTCAGGATCGCTCGGCTGTGTGATAAGCCTGACACATCAGCTCAGGGTGGAAAGTGGCGTTGTGCCACTCTCTCTCTCTCTCTCTCTGTCTCTCTCTCTCTCTGTCTCTCTCTCTCTCTTTCTCTCTCTCTTGCTGTCAGAGCAGACGGATGACAACGACCACCGCTGCTGCCGGTCCAGTGGGACCCAGGTAAAAATGAACACAATTAAAAAAATGGACGAGTTGCAATCTGTGGAGAAAAGTCAATGTGTGAGGTTTCGGGTGGTTAGCGGCGGAGTGGTCCCAGAAAAACAAAATCATTAATTTCAAGAGAGGCTTGTCAGTCTACATTTGATAGAAACACTCTGAGCTGAAGTTAAAAAAAAAAAAACCTTCTCTCAGTATTTTCTGATTAACTGTGTCTGAGCAACTGTTTATTTGCAAAGTGGGTTTGAATTTCAGCTTGTTAAATTTCTGCAAGCGGACGCTTCAACAGTAGGACAGACTCAGACTGACATACATCACTTTCAGCTTCAGCACATTAGACACTCCCTGTCAGAGATTTTACTGATAATGGGAACAAAGCTGTCATTTTCCATAGATAATGTAATTGCCATCAGGGATGAAGCCATAAAGATGGCAATAAAGCTTTTAATTTTACTGCCTCCTCCAGAACTTGACCCTATGTGATGCCCATATTTCTTCATGCCCCAAGGCAGGTGCTCTGAGACTCGGCTCTCTATTTGTTCGAGATCAAAGGTCTTCCCAACAACAAGCAGCATTGACAGCGTGTTTTGGCATATGTTGGGCCCATCTATTGTACCATTGGGAAGGTGAGAGACTGAGAGCTTTCTAGTTTTCTGTTTTTCCTCCTCGCCCTGTCAGAGAGGCTTCTCCCCTGAGACTCCAGGCCAGTTTGTGTGGTCAAAACAAGAGAGTTACACTGGAGGGAAACCGCAAACAACACAACGGTACTTGAGATTGACCCATAGTTTGCCCTTATGTCAAATCCTCCACTCTTTTCCTGTTCTGATTTTCCCTTTTGGCTGACTTTGAGCAATTTATTTTTGTTCTGCTTTGTTTATTATACAGGGATTATATCTCATGTTGTCTGCCAAACACTTTTGATTGTAATCCTGTTGCTTTCTGAAGGAAAAACACCAGAAGCTGACAGAAGACAAAGCACCGTTCACGCCCAGGATCCTGGATAACAAATAGCCCAGGTCAAAGTCTGTCCTTTTATTTATAATCCCCAGCAGCATGAAATATGAAGGGCAGGATTGAGATGCATAACTTCAGCCCCTATTTTTGAAGCAGGAAGCCCTCAGACACCAAAAATGATGAAAAGCTTTGGCTGAGAGATACACTATTAATAGACTCCTCTACCTGAAACTGTCACCGTGATCCCTGCTCCAAAAGCCCGGCCTCCACACCAGGAGCACCTTTCAGGGACCTGGGAAGGACTTTCACATGCACTCGAAAAAATACTCAGGGGCTTCGTTTGCAAAGCTTAAAATTTGTAAAGTTCACAATAAAAACAAACGTTTGCAGCAAGAAGACATTTTACTGAGTTACTAACTTAAGTGTCAATAATAAAAACCAAAAAAACCTTCAACTTATGAATATGATTTTTTTTTTATTCAACAGAGAAGTCCTAAGGATGTTGAACCTATTTTCCACATAAACCCCCAAAAATATATAAATGTGAAGATGGGGACTTCTTTTGCCGTCAGACTTGGTCAATGTCTTGTTTTGAAAAAGTGTTTTGTTTCATAATTATTAATTGAATTTGAGAACTGAGTCACTTATTGCATATGAATAAAACTTAACTCAGAAATATTCTAACTGTAATGTAGCTCAGATACTATAGTTAACCAATTTAGCTAGCTTGCTGGCTACTTAAATATTTTGTCTGTTAGTTCAATTTCTAAGCTATTTATAAGGCTTTGGAGTTGTAAATGACACACTTTAATTCTAATAAACTGCATTGTATGATGATGTACGTTTTGAATAATCAAGTAATATAAAGATGTTCCAACTAACAGAAATATTGCCAAATATTTCCTTAAGATTTTTACCATGGAGGCATCAGCGTCTGAACCAGGCAGAGCAAGAATCCTAATCAAGGGAACAAAAATATTTCAGAGAGGCAAGGGATAGATCTCTCAAAGTGAGAAAAGTGACATAACTTTACTACAGCTGTTATAACAAATTATTTCAAATTTGTGCAGAAGTTATAGTAAAGCCGAATACATGTTTATTTAACAAGGATGCATTGCATGGCTCAGTGTTGGAGCACCGTATGCTGAGGCTCCAGTCCTTGACACAGCTGTTCCGGGTTTGATTCCTGGTCTATTTACTGCATGTCTTCCCCTTCTGTCTCTGCTCTTCTTCCTGTGTAGCTACTGATGCCAAAACCTTTAAAATCTACATATTTTTATTTATAAATCAGGGTGTAAAATCTCAAACTTATAGCTACAAAAGTGGAAATATTTTACAAAATGTACTCCCAACTTAATACTAATTTCACTAGACTAGTAGTCATAATAAAAACCTAAGAAATGTTAACCTAAACATTATCTCAACAACAGCCAAATTGTAAAAGTCAAAGAATTTTCCAAAATGAGCCAGTGTATTTTTTAGAGTGTATGCTGAGGTGCATGCAGCAGCCACCGTATAGACGGTACTCTCATCCCGACACCAGGCTGGTTTATAATTGATAGCAGCAACTCAGCTTTGTGAAAGCAAAGCGTGGGCATGCAGAAATTTCACTTTGTGCTGATTCTGGACGTATAACTGCAAATCTGTAACAAAAGCCTTGAAGTGTTGTTGAGTCAAACAGAGGATGATAATAAAACAGGAGCAGGCTGCATTTTTCATGGCCAACTAATTAGCCATTTCCCCCCCCCACCCCTTCTAAGAAGCACAATGAGAGCTCTTGCGTGTGTCACTGCCGTCTGCTGCGTTTGTTTGAAATATTTTTGGGGACAACTTTTTGGCATGTAAATCAGCCGGCAGTAAAGTTGTGTCAGAGGAAAAGTCACTGCCGGCAGCGACCACGTTCCACAAATGATCATTCATTACCAAAGACTATTTTTAAAGGAGGAATGGCAGCCTCTCTTTGTCAAATCTAACAAGGGAATAGCTTTCAGGTGCTTATACTGCTATAACTCATCTCAGTGACCTTTTGAGCAGGAATTACTTTTATCCTTGCTCAGATGCTTGTTGGAGTCCATTAGCATTTTTAAAAAGTGCTGCAGAGTGTAAAGAAAACAGGGATTCTTCCATTAACGGCCCTTCTGAACTTTGAGTAAATTATGAATAATTGCACAATAAAGTACGGGTGCAGACTTCACCTTTAAAGCACCATCTACCACTCGCAGGTTTAATAATTTGTTTTGCTTTTTTCCCCCCTTGCTCTGCCTCTGTTTTGCACTCTATTTTATTCTAAAACCTAAGATCCATGACATCTCCGAGCACAAGCAGCAATCATGAGTTCATATTTCCGTGGCTTCGACTGTTCAGTGCCACTTTTATGATTATTCCTGCATTCAGCATGCTCCTCCTTCAGGGAAATTACAAACCCGGCCACCTGATCCCAGTCGCGGTGAGTCCTCTTCTGTGCTTGCAGGCCAAATTAAACATCTGTATGAGATTGCAGGGAGAGACAGAACACGCAGTCTTCCAAGCCGTTATCTGTTGGTTTTTTTTTTCTGTTTTTTTGAAGCTTCTAAATAATTCATAGATAAAACAAAACAAAAAAAAACAACAACAAATACCTTGAGACATGCGCTACCCTGTGAGTTAATCCCTCAAAATGAAATAGAACTTTATCTCGGAGCTTAAATTGAAGCAATACTCTGATATTAAAGTGTGAAAGAGAACACAAACACTGCAACAAATTACAAAATACCAGGGGGACCAACAACAGTATTACAGAAGACAACCAAATACCGTTTCATTTCAGAGTCTGAGGCCAGCAGTTCAATATTATCATTATTGTCGATAAATTGTAACATGCAAGCTAGTTTGCGGTGAGCGTCAACGCACGCCCAGGCTGCCTTATCGGTTTATGTTTTCCACGTCTGCAAAAAACGGAAACATGATGCAAGAACAGCAAAATTAAACAAAAGTTTAGTTGGAAACAACCGCGAAAATTTCTCTATATTCCAGATGCCTGCTGCTGTCTGCCCCGCGTGTTGTATTACCGCTTCCTCTTGATCAAAAGCATTAATCTAAAAAAAGGCGATATCTGAGTGCTAATATCATCTTTATATAGCCATTACTTATTAATCTTTATGTTCATTCTGAGGCCACTAAGTCATGTCACCTAGATGTCCTCTGAAGGCAAATGGCCCCCACATGCAGCATTGAATTACATGTTCCCCAGTTTACTGGAAAAGCAGGTCTTGGAGATAACAAGAAAGGTGATATTTACAGTAGCCTGCAGCTGTGTGTTGTGTCCTGCCAAATCACAGCTCAGGTAGGCAAAGTAGCCCATCCGTGTTGGGGGGTTAATACTGCCAAAGACACACAGAGTGGATGCAACAATAAGTCGTGAATACGTTTTTCTACACCAGCTTTGTCTGTACTGTGCATTTAATGCTAAAGTAGCAGTGTAACAGTTCTAGGAACAAAATATGAATAGTGGCTCTGCTGCATCCAACTACCTCATTTCATGGTCGAGTGACTAAGTGAATTTATTTTTAGTGTTGTTAAAATAAAGATAGACAAACGGGCAAAATAACCTGAGTTAATATGAAATTCAATCGATGACTTCCTTTATTTGAGGGAAAAGCAGCTCTTCAAACCAAAATGCCCTTTGTGTAAAAGTAGTTGCCCTATAAAATACCCTTGGTTTAGGCCATAACTTGACATTTGAACTGGTTTTAAATTCAGACTTTGACTAGCCCACTCAGTCTGGGGTACTCCCTGTCGAATTACATAACTGAACTGAGGTGTGTTCTGATGTATAACACAATTAAATTCATTTAATTCATCTAATTCCATTTAAACACCTCACGACATTATATTTGGTATTATATTTCCGATCTTATCATGCATGAAAGAGCATAAAATGACTGACAACTGTGTTTACCTTTAAGGAAGCAGTGATGACTCATGATATAGCAGCTTCTTAAAGACGTATCCTGTTATACGGTGAGATATTTTAACAAATACCAGAGTTAAGTGCAACGGGTTAGGAGGAAGATTAGAGGGTGGAAGGTTAACTCTAGGAAATGGGATTCAGCTGTACTGAATTCACTGAATGATTGATTAAAAATTCCTGTTTTTATATTTAGTTAATCTTCAAAGTAACAATAGAAGATTTTCTTAAATTTAATCTGAACATAATAATCACAGTAGATGACATTTGACACGGTATCTGCTGAAATGATGAATGATTACACGATGCTCTGTTCCCAGCAGAAGCAGAGACAGCGAGCCAAACGAGCGAGAGCCCTTTATGGTTAATAAGTGTTTTGATTATCATATACAGGACTCGGGGAAACAGGTGCAGATGAAACAACTGGAACACATGGTGGAAGCCAGAAGCTCGGCACACCTGTTCCCTTCCTGCAGAAACAGCCTCGCAGTTGATCGTCTCTGGAGCACAAAATAGCTCCCACCTCTCTCTCACACACACACACATACATACATACACTGAGAACAAATCTCTCCAATTCTATTGCGCAGAGATGGAGAACAGACATTTGTCCCTTTTAGGGCCAATAGCAATGGTGACAAATGAAAGGAGGACTCTTTCTCTACGCTGCTGGAAGATCTTAATGTATTTTCCTGTGCAGACGCAGCCCTCCACAGGGAAGGAGGAGAGGATAAGTAACTATAGGAGGTGGTAATGGTGTTGGGATCGGCTGGTGTTGTTTGCCCTAGCTGTATTGAAGCGGCGGTCCCTGAGGAGCCTGGCACAGGGAGCTGGGTTTGTCAACCTTGTCTGGGGGACTTAATATGAAAACAACACTAATGAGAACCATTTCCATTGCTCTGTTTATTTTCAGAGATGCATTGAGCGGGGCGTGCGCACGGCTCAGTGATCGCACGTTGCATTGCATTCATTACGGGGCCCTGGATGGGCTACTGATACATTACACACACACACTTATAATTGCATTTTTTTTATTGTTCACTGCTACTTTTAATGCCGCACTGAAGCAAAATGGGCTCCGTCTGACCAAACGCAATCACAAGGTTGTGCATCCGGCTGGCCTCCTTTATCCTTTCAGAAGATTCCGGCAAAAAGCTGGAAATTAGAAAGCATTTTATTTAATGGGGATTCTACTGGTGGAGCAAAAAACATTAAATCTATAGATCCTATAGCGTCTGAAGAAGAATTCTCTTCATCAATAAATGACAAGCTTCAGCAGACAAGTATCATTTCCTCAAGCTAAATGAATCCTCCCGCGTCCATCTATTCACTCACAGACATGCCATTTTGAAAATCTCTCTAAAGTAACATTACTCCAGAGATTGAAACCACTATTTCATTGAGCAGAAAATTGCTATTGAATTTGGGGCTGAATAATTGGAAGCCATGTTCAAATGCAAGCCAGAGAAGAAGCCGGAGAGATATGTTTTATTGTCACACTCAAACCAATGACATTCTGAAGCTGAGCGGCACAAATGGTATGGGTATTGTTGGACAGGACATTGCTCTCCTTTTGTATATGAGCCATATCAAGCACGGAGCTTGAGGGCAATTTGGAAAGAATGCAATTCACTTTGAGTTGATCTAGGGCCGCGAATGCCACACAGAAATAAATATCAGCATTTTAAAGGAAAAGGTGCAAGTGTTCAGCTGGGAGGTTGTACTGTCTGTGTTTCTCTAAACACATTTTGAAGTCTCTTTATATGAAATCCAACATAAAATATGTTTACTGCATCTTGCAAAATTGTTTATAGTTGTGTTTCAACCACAAACTTTAGTGTATGATACTGGGAATCTCTGTAATAGACCAACACAAAATTGCGCAAAATTATGAAGCTGAGCGAAAAGGGTTCACGACTTTCAAAAGTGTTTAAAAATTCTGACTAAGCTCAAACTAAGTCAGACTTTTGTAGTTTTGCCACAGACTGCATTTAAGTCAGAACTTGCCAGGTCAGAGGGTCTCGAAGTCTTTATTATGACTACCTTCTTGAGGAATGTTACTTTTCTAGTACCATTATCATGACAGGTATATCAAACAGTTTTAACAGGATTTGGACATTTTCAGTTTTGTGCTAACTAATGTAGAACAAATTTAAAAAAAGCTCCTATCCACTGACACTGTGACCGGTTGGACATTGCCGAACATCACCAGACATTAGCTGTGTTTCCATTACAAATGTGTACAAAACTTTGTCAATATTCTGCAATTTGTTAAAAAAAATTAAAAAAAAAACACAATTTGCAATTGCGGTGTTTCTATAAACACAATTAAAATTGCACGTGAACAAAGCTCTTCATGCTATATCTCATTAAAAAACATGCCACGCTAGGAACATGCTACTTCCTGCCACCTTCTTCTTCATGGTTGGCACTAGTGGCATTTAAACCACTCAGTTTGTAGCTCAGGCTGTATGTTCAGTGATTGTCTTTGTTAGACTCTGTAACACGCAGGTAGACTCTGTTTTCTACTGATTTGGATGGCATATATGAAAACAAATTCAGAGCAGTACTATGTGGCTTCTATTTCACAGTCATCTAGTAGTTTGCTAATCTATTGCAAAAATCAATCCTAATAAAAACAGTGTATTTACATATTTTTGTTTTTGAGTGTCTAAAAAAGTGCTACGTAAGTTTGATGTATTATTATTTACAAGAAAGAAAAAAACATTGCCTTTTATTTTTTTAAATATCTTCATTAATGTCAAAGAGGAATCAAAGTCAAATTGCTGGTTTGTGAGCACAAATAAAGATGATTCTTATTCTGATTAGAAAATACGTTGATAGCTGTAATTAAGCACGTTGCAGCCTGTAAGTATCAAAGCAAAATGAAATATGTTTACATAAAAGTGTTATCACTGTCACCTGTACCAAGTAAAATACTACTACTACATGGCAAACAGGTCACTGTTTAGTGAAGGAATAACTACTTTAGCTGCTCTCTATTTTCTGTTTTTTGTTGTTTTTTTTGCTCTGACTTTGGTTTCACCATCTCCAATCCTCAGCCCCTCCTTCTATCCGGTGATCGTTTTGTGAACCTGTTATCCTGTCGTTGGTTTCGAGACTCCAAATGACCCTCTGTTTCTGTAGAAGACTAATTCATCCCTCTCTTGGCCACTGGCAATACTGATGACCACCAGAAACACACACACACACACACACATTTCCTTCACGCACGCATAGACACTGCATACAGACGCTCACAGCTACACACACGGGGACGACTGCTGTGCTCGCTGGTGTAATGTGCTTTGTTGTGTGAAGGTATCAATCAGAGGGGAGCAGATTATTAGAGTGTCTGAAAGAGATCAAACAATGTTGCCGTCTGCACCCACACATGGCTGATTTACAGGCAGGCTGATAAAGTACTGCAGCTCTCTGTCAGGGGCTACATGACGGCTCGCCGCGCTCTTAGGATAAATTATTGCAGAGGCCCGCGGTAATGTCTCCCCACCTAGCAACCAGCCAGCCCAGCCGCTGCCAGGGGAGCCCTGCCTCTTCGCTGTAATGGCACTGTGTCCGGGGTCACTAGTTACTGTATCGTAGCAGGGTGGGAGGGATACATATATATATGCACATACAAACACAAGCACACACACATGAATGCAAGCACACATGGTTTTGAGAGCTGCTTCTCATTTGTCTCTACACCTGCCACGGGAAGCAATGCCAAAAGACACTCAGGGATGACTACAGGAGGACTGAGTGGACACGGGGGAGGCACTGATGTCTCGCTACAATTTTGCAGCAGAGCAACATTTTGAAATACTGACACCAAGGTTCCAAATAAGACGGGGCTGAGAGAGCAAGGGGCGACAGAAGGGGGGGTTGCCATTATCAAAACGAAAACTTGGCAAGAACAGCAGAGGAAGCCATTACGTCTGATCGCGCACGTGTGGTTGGCCGAAAGGCAACTCTGTAGACACATTATTCCATCCAATGCTCTGTCTAACTGTCCCCTTTCCTAGCAGTATGCAGAGTTGCACAAAATAAGCTCTTGTGTCTGACAGATGCATCACATGAACATCTATATGTACTGAGGATTTTGCTGCAAAACACAAAATGCATGTGTGTCACTTTGCAAAAGCATGACTACATATTCTAAACATTGTTGCAACAGACTTGAACCACACATTTCTTTGCATTTGTTACAAGATTTGGGATATATCTCCACTGGCTTTGCACATCTAAACACTGATTTTTCTAGTGCATTCTTCTGTGAACCACTAAACTAGACTGGTCATTGCCTTCCTATGCAATTCTGCCTGATTTTCATCTCCCTTCAGTGCCGTCTGAGATTTCTCCCAATGAAGCCGATATCTTTGGACCAATTAGCGAACTGAAGAAGTCGTGAATGATATACATAATACATTTTCCTTTTGTACCGTGACCTTTAAACCAAGACTATTGATGTAATCAGCCTTTTACATGACACAGTTCACAATATAAACTACATGTTTGTTGTGCTTGGTGTTAAACAACGGCATTCAAACACAATTAACACAACGTCAGGATACAAACTGCAGCTGTATAACTAAAACGTAGCTTTAAAGAAGTATGAAACTAAATCAAAATAGTGCCCGAGGCATCGCTGTGACTCCAGCTTTTTTCATCTTTTCACATAGTTCGAAACGTAACAAAATACAGTTTAACAACTGATATACATTCACATTTACGTGTGTTTCTTAAAAGTCCTTTACAAACCCTTTCATGTAGTTTTTACCCCGTACTAACCTTTAAAACACAGGGAAATGATGAGACAGACGACAGTTGAAGTTCATCAACTCACTTCCGCCATATTGGAGAGGGACCTCTAATATGACCTCGCTAGACTGTCTCCCAGAGCAGTGCGCCACCTGGTGGCATGGCGGTGCAACTAAAACTTAAATAAAGTGCCAAAGTGTCTTTTTCCTGTACCTTTTCTCTTTTAAACCAACAATAATATTTAATATGATTACACATTAGTGTAATCTAACACTGTTAACACATTAAGACTACCACAGAAACTAACTTCCAGAGTCTTCCTCGCTCTTGGGAGTGCAACCAATCAGAACAAGATAAATCAATATTGCTCATGGGTTGGCTGCTTTGCAAATGCCAGTCAATAAAGTGTCAAGTAGCATTGCACCTAGGAATAGTGGCTTCTGAAGATGCATTTTCTTTCAAATATTAAACAGGACTTTTGGCAATGCTTTTCTTTTACTCACTCTTTTATAAAGACCGGATTTCTGGAGTGGGCAACTAATACTTTTTTTTTTTTTTTTTTAAGAAATGTAAATTTATAATGCACAGATTACAACACGCAGCTAATATACTGTTAGACAAAATGTAATGTCTGTGCTCCACCTGATTGATGGATGCTGCTGCTTCATGTCCTCTTGAGCCTCTTGGCTGCTTTTCTGCTTAATGCTCTGGTGGAAAGCCAAGTCTTGGTTGGTGTTTGAAGTCACAGAATACTCTTTCCTTTTTCAGATGATGAATTGAAAAGGTGCTTCACGAAATGTTAAAAGCTTGGAATATCATTGTATTTCATTAGGGTACATGAGAGGTGAACACAAATGAATCAAATGCTTTTCAGATTTTTGTTTCTCTTCCCATTTTGTGATGGGGCTATGGCAGAAAGTCCACCCAAATTTGCTTTAAATCTTGTGGTTCTAACGTAAAAAAAATGTGAAAAGTTGAAAAGGGATAAATACTACTATAAATAGTTGAAAGCACTGTATACATGTGGGGAGAAAAAGAGAAAATAAAGAGATACATGGACAGAAATCTGAATGAATAAGTTACCAGTCAGAAATGGATTTCACTTTAAGATGACACATAACTATTTCATATTCCGCTGAGTTTCTGGCCCTTTTATTTACTCAAGATGGATTTTTGTTTCTGTACACTGAGCAAGGTCAGAGAAACTAAAGACTACCCAAGAAATCGGCAGGAAAGACACGGAGCTGCAAAAGGAGAGTAGACAAACCATCCTGAGATGCTAAAAGATAGATGCTGTCGATTGAGTGTAATGAATATTTTACTCCTCCTTTCTCCATTAGAGCTTTTCAGCACTGTCTCAGTTTATAAAAAAGGGAGGAAGGTATGAAATAAAAACACAAACAACTGAAAAATACATCTTTTCGCTCTCTCCTCAGCAGAGGTGGCCCATGTGGTCAGAAGTTCAGAAAATGGCTTTGGCACGCTGTCTGCCATTTCAGCAGTGACTGGGTGATCGCCTCCTCCCTGCCCCCCTCCTCTGTGTTATCTCACTCAAAGCAGTGCCATCCCTCCATTGTAATAACGCAGCTTCCCAGCAGCCCTTGGAATGACCTTTCTTTAATTAACTGCATCTTGATGAGCAGATCTACATAGAATGTGAAGGTTAATTAATGAAGTATCACTGCTTAGTCTTAAAACCATCACCTAGTGGATGACAGCCGGCTCACCACTCTCCATTTTACCCCTGATCTCATTAGCAATGGAGGGCCAATGGACAGCTCAGCTCTGTCCAGCGGATCTCAAGTAAATTGTATCAAAGACGGGCCTTTTGATATGCTTCATACAGCTACGTACAACCATATTCTGAGGACACTTTCAATTATAAAAATACACTCACACACACACCTCGTGTCACACAATGTGTCTGTGTTTTCCACCAAGGTATGAACCTACTAGAATCTCCATAAATAATTCAAATGAAGGTAAAATAATATTTCAATTATGATCCATGTAATCTGTTTCCTGCAAACAAATACATGACGGATGGCGACGGATAATTCTTGTATTATTGCACAGCTTCATCTTGATAAGCCTTCGGTTTCCGTGTGATTTCATTTCAGGGTGCATTTCACCACAGCTTATCGCTGCAATTTGGAAAGAAGATCCACATTAGCAAATGTTGACTAACTGCTAAAAGTGGCCTTTTGTGGCAGTTCAAGCTGGTGAAGATGGAGAGATGATGATGTTGGAAGGTCTACGATTACTGAGCATTTCCCAAAACTGACTGAGCTCACACTCTCTCTTCTTGTTTATCCTTTATCTGTCCATCAGTAGGGCAAGAGTGGAGCTTTCACCTTTCAGCACTTAGAGCACAAACCACAAGTGGGCATGCAATATTATCCAACTAACTATCTCCATCTACATGAGCCCACAGGTAAGCCATGTGGGCTCATGTAGATGCTTAAACATTTCTAACAACTGAAATTATGTATATTTTCCATCGGTGATGGGAAACCATTCTGCCCAGACTGACTCTACCACCATTTTGTATCACAGGTCCAGAGTTTTTTTTATTTGATATTTGTATTTTGAAGGGAGTGTATTCTGTAAAGTCTACTGTTTTCAGTTTTGCATGATATTACAATGTTATTCCCTCATCAAAAATATACCTGGAGTGTAGCCCTGATTCTTAATCTCCTGTGGCAACCATTCACCTGTGCAAACTGCCTGGGTGGACCGAGCGCCGCCTTCGAGACGCAGCTCCATCTCAGAGCTGCAGTTTCTAAGCTTCACAGAGCACCTGTGACTCCCCCACTCAACTCCTTCAGACTAGCTAGCAGAAATTAGCAAACTACATGGTGGAACTGCGCATCCGTTGCACTAATCTATAGCTATAGCTATTCTCTTGCAGATTTACATGAATGGTGTTGTCTTTTGTCTTTCCCATTTAGAAGTGTGGAAACCTGAAAACAGAAATGCATAGATCCCTGATTTATAAATCCAGAATCCAAAAAATGTCCAGTAGGTACAATATTGATAAATTAAATGCAATAGAGTTACATACATAGAGCTACTGAATAAATGTACTCAAGCTAAAGTTTACATTTTCCCAAACCACTGCAATAAAACATGAATTTATTTCTAAGCTTTTATATATCTATATCAAGGGTCTGAAAAGATTTGGAGGGCGGTTTATGAAGTACTTATTGATTGTATGCTTGTATCCTTCATTTTCTTCCTCTTCACATCTCTTAGAATGATGCTCATGCTTTTGGATTCCATAAAAGGATCCTTATGAAAAATAAATTTGAATAGTTTATTCTCAAGTAATAAAACAGCATCACGAATGACTGGGGAGATCAGTTAGATACAAGCTGAAAATTTGTATTAAATAAATCTTTTTCCCCCCTACGAATGTTGCTTATTGTTGCACCATAACTATAAAATATCGGAAATTACTATTCTGCTTAGTCTATGGTGCTGTAAATATGTTTGTATACGCTGCCTGCAGTTTCAGTGACAGCTAAATACTTATCTGTGCGACTCTGTTTGCTGCTGCAGCAGCGCATAAACAGTAAATTTGCATGTAAATCTCCGTCAGGAGAGTCTCAGCTCTGAGAAATGTGACAGAGGTTTGTCGATGTAACCTTGTTCCAGCCCCAAAGTCACAGCATTAATGCATGGCCTGGCTGCTTGTTGCACAAAACAACTTCCACCAGACAGCAGAGTTTGACAGGCGCATGTTTGTGCTTATTATCCAATATCTGCAGGAGTGGAAAAAAAATAAAGCATGAATGATGCACCCGGGCCATTTGGATACAGATAACCCACGAGCAGAAACCATCAGTCTCTTTGTGACTGTTGGTTCTACAAAGTTATTGATTCTTATCATTTATCAGCCACTTTCTGACAGCAGACGCACACGCTCAAACTGACGTGGCTGCCTACAATGACAAGCAAACAAAGAGTGATACCCCCCCAGCTGTCTCAAAGCTGTCTGTGTTGTTCTAGAACTACACACAAATGAATAAAACAGAACAGAACAGTCTCGACTTGTGTTATATCTAATACCTAATTTGTATTCAGATTGACAATGATTTCAGTGCCTCATTTATGGATCAAGTCGTGCAGGGAGACGAAGCAGCTCTCCATTTTGCTTCCCATAAATTGTTAAGACTTTTCCAGCCTAAACCCGATCCCTAATTGGTGTAGCATTTGCTACCAGTGATACAGTGTCACACCTTCAGTGACGACTGTCAGGTAAACTTTCCCGCACAGAGAGGTTTTTTTTATTTTTTTTCCCTCCTCTTCCGTTGAAGCGTCTATCTGATTTCCCTTTCAGCACCTGGAATGACACCCCACTAAAAGCTGGCACAATACGCTCCCCGCACACAACGCTGTCACCAAAGACAATTCGGCAGAAGCGAGTGTTTTGAGAGTTTGAAACAAAATAGCTGGTGCAGCATTTCCCCATTTCCGTCTGAAATTCTTGACACCAGAGGATTTACAGTGAAGCGAAGCGAAGTGAAGTGAGGTGGGTGCTGTATGGAACGAGCTGTGGGGGCTGATTTAGTGATGGAGGGTGGGATGAGACAGAGGGTGTGGGGTGTGGGATGGGTGGGGTGTACCCTACACTCATGCTGACAGGGATCCTCCCTGTCGCGCATGCTTTTTTTTCCCATTAGTTCCTTACTCACTCTCTTGCCCTCCAGACCCACAGAGTGAGGAAGATTTAAGTGGCCAGTCAAGTGAAATCCCCAAGGTTTGGCAGGTGTGAGGTCTGGCTTCATTATCTACAGACACCTCTGTCCAATTATGAGCCTTGCTCCCTCTGTGACGATGATGATGCCCTGTGTCTATGTAGGTGTGTGTGTGTGCGTGCATATATACGTGTGTGTGGGGGCATTTAAAAAAAAAAAAAAAAAACGGGGTCCGTAGTTATCTAAGTATCAAGATTTCCTCCTCCATCATGACATCACTGACAATTTCACACGAGAAACGTGAGCACATTCCCATTCTCACATCACACATGACTTATCTCTTTAGATCTGTCCAAACCCCTAAATATTCAGCCCACAGCCTAATTTCCAGATCTGCACTGCTGGGGAAAAGAGGCAGCACCTGAAACCTGATTCTGCAGCCACATTAAAGGACAGTTCTGGATGTTTGAAGTAAGGTTCCACAGAAAAGGAGGTGAGGAGTTAATATCCTGCCTGCTTTAGATAACTCTCTTGGTGTTTTAATTTTGTCTAAGTGGAGCTAACAGCTCAACTCAGAGGGGTCAGGACCAAAGTGACAGGGTTGCACTCAGAGAGTTAGCTAAGTATTGGCGAGACTGAGACCACTAATCATGTTGGGACACCAAAACCAAAAGTCACGAATGGATTTTTTTAGTTTATTTAGCTATCATGCTGTGAAAAAAATGTGTTTACACTCAAAATTAGGATTTTAGGTGAAATAAACAGCTTTTTTTTTTTTTTTTTTGCAAATTGCAGCTTAATGCAGAGCAGAACTGATGGTTTCATCATTTATGGGAAGTCGTCCAGGTCCTGAAGAAGTCAGGTACCAGCTCTGACTGTCAGGCTGAAATTTGAAATTTTGTTTTAGTTTCGTCCCATACAGAACAGGGAAACTTTTAAAAGGTGTTCCACTTTGATATTATTCTTTTTAGATGAGTGAGTTTTCTTTTCAACTTGGATATCAGATTCAGTCAGCATCCCTTTTTTGTTGAACTGTTGACCTCTGACCTTAGCTCTGCGGTGCTTTATATTGCGCCTGGTGTTTTTATTACCTCCTAGATAAGTTGTTAATGCACCCTTGGAGTAGTTTTGGTCAGCAAGTCAACCTGGGAAGGTTCTGCACTGTTCCCTTCATTTGTGGCTCTCTCACTTTGGTTTGTTGGGTTTTTAACTCTTTTCAAGCTGACAAAACTCAATTTCTTCTTATTTGTTTTTTAATTTATTTTGGATTGGGGACAATGCTTTTTTTTAGTTCTTTTATAAGTCAGAGTATTAAGGCCATAGTAGATGGAAAAAAAAATAATTAATTTCCCTACAAATCACAGAAATTTTAGATTCCTGAATTTTCTAGAAGAATCTTGGACATTTCTGAGCTTGAAAAGCAGAAAACAAAAAGAAAACACAGTTTTAACAGTGAAAGATGAGTTCTGTTTTATTACTGTGAATGAAACCTGTGAGTGTCTCATTAACCTCAAGAACCTTAACATTGACATTTCAAAACTAAATTTGCTTAATGGACACATGCCAATTTAAATAAAAACTCTTTTTTGGCTTTAAAAAGTTTTGAAGCTCCAATAAGGTATTTATTTGGCCTGATGAGAATTGGTTTATTTTTCAAAACTGAAATGGAAACACTTTCACTTTCATTTTATAATCACACAAATCATGTCATCAACAACCAAATGTTAGTGCTGACAAAGAAGATGACAGGAAGTGGCATGAGGTTTTTTTAAATGACTTACCTCGTGAATAAGCTTCTTCACATGTGTTTCTAATTGCATTTCTTTTATAATGGAAACACCCAAATCGCAAAATTGTTTTTGTGACTTTAGCGGAATATCAACAAAGTTTTGCGCACATTTATAAAAGAAATGCAGCCACACTCAGAACTACCCCTTTAAACAATGATGAGATTGATGGTGCTGCTTTTGTTTCAAATGCTGCAGATTTGGTGATTAGAACAAGATGTCATCAGATTTATCTCAAAACTCTGAAATGATGATTTTTGCTTAGCATTTCATAACAAATAAAATGTGGGAAAATGATGCAACAAAGTCTGTGATTTGTGAGAAATAATAATGCGATTGAAATAAAAATGTTGCAAACTGATATTTATCTATTTCCTGCCTTGTTAAATCACTGTTGATAATTATGAGAATTAATGAATGTGATCAGCATCTGCTCATAGATAAATCACTAATCATTGAGTAATTAAAAATAAACTGCGTCACACAGTTAGCCCTTTGCATTACTCAGTATCAAGTAGCAGGCCGCAGTTGCTTTAAGCCATGCAAGTGTGAAATCTGTACCTCTACAAGAAAAATCTGTTGATTTGATACGTTATGAACATGCAGAAGAAAGAAGAGGCATTATAGAAGTAGGACACCAGGCATCCCACTGCAGAAGGTTGAGGTAAAATAGAAAAATAGTCATTGTGTTCTTTTTAGATAATTATCCAATCCATATGTGCCAGCAGTTTAAAGTTTGCATAAAGCACAATGACGTTTTTGATTGGAGGTCTAAGATGAGAAAAGAGCTTTTTGGTCTTGGCTCCCCTTCAACTTGCCACATATTTCAACTTTCAAGACCAACTATAATAGATTTATACCAAATGAGGAGACGAGAGGAGTCATCTAATGGAAGCAAGATATTAACTACTTTAACCTTTTAAAACCTTTTAAAAAAACTCAGAACTACCCCTTTAATGGTCACTTCCAGCAGAAAGAATTAGGTCTGAGTGTAAAAACAAATGTGTGATCAAAAGTGTGCCGCTGCTTTTTCGATACATCTCTGTGGCTTTTCTATTTTGCTGACCCACTGATTCCAAAATGTCAGCTATTACAAACTGGAGCAGCGGCTGCTTGAGCTGCTTTGAATACGCTCCGTCTCTTTTCCCAGCTTGATTTTGGACACCCCCTGCTGACACTAAAGGAAAAATACTAAATTTCTGGAGGATCTTCCTTTTCAAGCACAGCTCTTGTTTTGACAAAAGCCGGACAAGAACTTTTATTCTTTATGATTTTAATGCCCCTGAATTGGATTTTATGCAACAAAAGGGTTAAATTTCTCTCTTAATTTCTCTCCCAGCATGTATCTTTGGATTGAATCCGCTCCTCCTGAGGCTACGGCTCGCTTTATTCAGTGAAAGCCACATGTACTCTCTCTCTGGTTAGCCCGTACTCATCTGTAGCCCTATCATCTGCATCAGTTAGCACATACAAAGAGCAATGTGCTGATTTGCGTGTGAGCATGTGCTCCTTTTGTATGTGTGAGCGCTTATGTGCTGTGTCTTTTTTTTTTTTTTTTTTTTATTGATAAAGGGGGACGGTCAGGGGGCTGGGAGGGTTGCCAGACTTCGGCTCTGTGTTTATCTGATGCTAAGTCGGCAGCTGTTAACCAGAGGAATTCATACATGTGTATAATTCATCTTATGACTCAAAACAAATAGGGAATCATTTCTACTCGTTCATTTTTGTATTACACAAATAAAATAAAAAAACTTTCCCTAAGTTGGCCACACAACATGACGCACATTTTACATCTTTTAAATTGCTGCCACTGTAGATGTGGGCTGTAGCAGGTTAGCTTTAAACACATTTATTTTCCACCTCTTAATGATAATAATCTTTGGACTGGCACTGGTGAAATTAGCCTCTCCTGAAATATAAAAAGGGGGGTGGAGGGAAATATGAATTAATAATAAGTGGAATTACTCAAACTCTGCACACAACGACCCACAGCAGCACGGTGAGCCCTGGGCCCCAAGGTGACAAAAGCTAAATATTTTATGTCTAAATATGATTTTTGGGGGTCTTACGCCTGCAGTGTAACAATCCAGCCCAGGTCTTTTGCATCACATGGCTGAGCTTTAAGGCTAAAAGGAGACTTGGAATAAACGTGTGGCTCTCATCCTGACAGAGACAAAACCTTTAGATCAGATTTTGCAGATAGCTCGAGAGCCTCCGTGCCTCTAAAGCGAGTGGACTGTGTTGTTTGGGTGCCCTCAGGTGGAAGCCTGGTATAATTGCTGTTGACAACCTACAAGTCATTGTGCAATTAAAGCATCTGCCGCTCCTGTGTGGCAGCAGGCTGTGATGCCTTGTGACAGCTCGTGGCCATTAAGCAACTGTAAGCAGCTGGCATGCCTCGGTGGGGGGAAATAATGTGACAGAGGCATTGCCCCCCCCCCCTATTGTTGCCCTTGTCTCATTGGGGAAAAGAAGGACATTACATCACTCACTGGAAATGTGGGTGTCCCACTAAATGGGAGAAAGGTATGTCTTGGAATTGGACACAGCTTGATATCCAAAAGACACTTTCCTTTTGACTTCAATAACTAATTGGATCCTATTGAATAATGTCAGACGATGACTTGACTGGCATTGAAAATGCCAGTTAAGTTTCTTTTAATGAAAATCCTTGAACTCTCTTTGTGAAAGTTCCTTCAATTGTTTTCTTTCTTTCTCTTGAAAACAACACTTCTCATTTTATCACATTAAACTGTAATGTATTTATTTGGATTTCATGTGACAGAAGTTGAAGGAAAATGTTAACGCT
Organism: Poecilia latipinna; assembly: GCF_001443285.1. Classification (NCBI taxonomy): domain Eukaryota; kingdom Metazoa; phylum Chordata; class Actinopteri; order Cyprinodontiformes; family Poeciliidae; genus Poecilia; species Poecilia latipinna. The sequence continues at coordinate 120,526 of NW_015113882.1, read as the reverse complement.
TTTCAATCTTTTTAACAGAAATCTGAAAAGTGTGCAGTGCATTTGTATTCAGCTTTCTATGCTTCTAGTGTTACTGGAGTGCTAAATAGAGTCCATCAGCTGCTTTGTGAAGGCCACTCAGGTTTGTGAAAGAACATTAGCGAACAACGGCATCATGAAGACCAAGGAAGACAGTAAACAGGTCAGAAATAAAGTTGTGGAGAAGTTTAAAGCCATGTTAGGTTGTACGACAATACCCAAGCTTTTGTTATCTCACAGAGCACTGCTCATTTTATCAGAGAGTTTGATGCAACTGCAACCAAGACATGGCCATCCATCTAGAAACATGATGTTGTCCTATTGTTTTCAATCCCAGTTAAAACCCATCTGAGGTTGTAGCTGTAATGCTACAAGATGAGGAAAAGTTCAAAGGATGCATATTGTTGCAAGGCACTGTATCTTATTCCTACTTTGGGGTGTTGCCAAGTGAATCACAAACAAAAAATTGAAACCAAAGGCACAGTTTTCCTGAAACTATTAAAATTCATCAAAACATTCAGCCTGCTCTCCACAGGCTGCGGTCGCGGCAGAAAGGGGGTGGGGACACGTCTTGAGTCTGACGGGGATTTACTGTATGTGCACAAGATTAGCAAATTCTGGACGTATCGAATTATTTATTTAATTAGCTCCTTTTCATGTCATTTCTGTGTCATCACATTTCAAAACTGCAAATAAAGCTGTTTTTGTAACTAATTTGACACAAACAGCCCCACGGAGGTATCTGAATATAATAGTTGAGTATCCTTACAAAATCTTCTTCAAAGAAGACGATTATCAACTTGTCACAGTCATGAAGGCAGGCCATGAAAGGCCACGCAGTTTGTGTGTGTGTGTGTGTGTGTGTGTGTGTGTGTGTGTGTGCGTGTGTGTAAGCCTTGTATGCGTGGGTGTGGATCTCCTGTCTGTCTCAAGGATTTGCTGTTTCAGCAGGGAAGGAATCAGTCCTGTGCCTTTGCTGTTCGGGAAAGTCAGCGTAAGGAAATTCCTCAGCTTCACAGTGGCAATCAGGCAGTTAAGGAGCTGCCACTGAAAATGGAGCTGTGTGTCACTCACTTTCATGGCTTATTCACACCAGCACAACTGCTTCGGCATAAATAGAGGCCTTCTCATTCCCTCACCCCAACGATCCCAGTAAATTGTCCTTAGTTGAAAATGGCTGTTTGTTCAGCAACAGCAGCTGCTGTGTCTGAAAACTCACACAAGAAATATCTTTACATTCCTGTAACAAGTGCTAAAGCTACATTTAGCTAATTCAAGTTTACTTTTGAGCCAACTGTTAAGACTTAATACACCTCATAGTATATAATAAGACAATGTTTTAACTTAGATTAAAATAGTTTTGATGTATGTCTTTGAGGCCGGTTTTAGTACAGATAGTCAGCTAAAGAAGATAACTACTTGAATTTGAAGATGTAGCTAACCTGCTAGCTCACATTCTTAAGCATGACAAACTTTATAAAGGGTATATCAAAATTTCAAATTAGAAATAACTTCCTTTTTACAGTTGAACTAGATGTTTTTCAAACATAACACATCAGGTCCTTGGAAATGCTAACATGACTGCTAAGTGAAGTAAACATTTTTTCTTTGCCATATGAATCAGCAAGAAACTTTAATATTCAGTTTAGACATTAGATACTTTTAAAACTAAGCCAGAAAACATGTAATTTTGTGGGTAAAATATATTGTAGTGGGTTATCAGTGGTAACAATAAATGAGTAAATGGAGCTATTTCCAAATCTGCTCCATGGCAGCTGAAATTATTTTTGCCCCATATCTTTTTTGATATATTATGCATTAGGATTGTGTGTGAATAATGCATCTTTATATCTGATTTTCCTTTGTCTTTGTCAGATATTCATCTCGGTGTTCATCTCACCTAGAAAACAGAATGGACTGGTGATGCAACAATGAAGAGGTTTACAAGAAGGACAGAAAGACAGAGCAGATCTTACTTCTAGAGGAGGCTTAGGTCTTTCAGTGTTTGCAGCAAGATGCTGCAGATTTTCTGTAATTTTGCTATAGAGAATATGATATCTTTTTCCATCATTAGTTTGGACAGCAGCATTAGAGCCAGGGACTTACAAAGACTTCTCTGCCATCTCTGGAGATAATTGTGCGAAAACGGATTTTTCATGAAATGAAAAACATTACGAATAACCAAGAGCATCCTCTTCATGATTTTGCTATGCAACAGCAGTGTCTTCAGTCAGAGGGTTCTTTAGAATCGTAGTAATACAGATTGCTACAGGAGATTCTTCCTGGCCACAGCTATCAGCATTTACAGCAACTCTTTGAACAAACTTATATAATGTGAATTATACATATAATGATATATCAACATGGTCTACATCTGTTGAAAGAAAGAAAGAAAGAAAGAAGTTCCTTTTTCCCACAGCATTCAATGCAACATGGTTTGTAACTTAGCATGCCGCAAACTGTAGCGATAGTGTCGTAAAACCTCAAAGTGTCGGTGTATTTGAAAGAGTGAACTCTTATTTTTTCTCGGTGGAAACTAATCTTCATGGAGCTCGCAGTTGAAAATATGCGGTTTTATTTATGGCCGTATTTTCATTTGAGTCGCTTTTGTTTTACGCCAAAATGAAGCGTCCGTTCGAACACAGCAGCCGAAAAATAAGTTGAGCTTTACCAAAACAACATCGAAAATGGCAACATGCAACAGCGAAGGTAAGACAAAGCAGCTCCTAATCAGCACAGAATTGTTGTTGGGTGTCAGTATAACAAATCTAAATATATAAATTTTGTGGTGAAGTCATTATTTCCTATTTTCGTTATCTAGTAAATGCAGGATCCTGTGCTGCGGTGGAGGTGAACCCAGACATCCACATCTGCGGCTTCTGCAAACAGCAATACAATAATTATGAGGTTTTTCTCGCCCATAAGCAAAACGGATGCTCCCTTCCCTCCTCTCACACCGCGGTCAGCTCTGTATCAGCCTCTCTTACAGGTTCCAGTTTTATATTTCAATGGGAACTCGCTTAAAAGCAGCCTTTTCATGCACGTCTGACATGGTCTCCTCCATCCTTAGGTTCCAGCACAGAGTTTGTTCTTGAGGATGCTTACCAGGTCTGTGTGGTGAGAGGCATCAAGAAGTCATTGACCAAAGCACAGAAAACTCCATCCAAGAAACTAAAACCTGCCCTGACTTCCAAAAGACACTCCTGCTGTTTCTCAGGTTGGTTCTGTAAAGTTGCTGATCCTCAAACCATAAATACCGATCTGAACCAAACAGGTGTTTTTAATGCAATGCAGAGAAGAAAATGCATCAGCAATGATCTTTTAAAAATAAATAGTTACTGTTTATCAATGTAGGAAAAGTTTAAAGTTATATTCAAATTATGAAGGAAGTTAAATTCAGTTAATTTATGTAGTTTCTTTGGATAAGCATCTCTTGAACCTGGCTCAGGAGACTCTGCCATGACTGCACTGATATGGAAGTACTTTCTATGTAAATGAGTAAATAAATATGTAGTTACACAAGTAACTAAATTAGATCTTTGTAATATCTTCTATAGTGGTTTCATCTAAGAGAGAAATGCATCTAAGCAGATAGAGCACATTCACAGTTAAGTGCTTTAAATGCTCAGGCAATAGCTTTCTTTGAGAGACAGGGTAAATGCTAATCTCATAAAGTTTGCTATTCTACAGTGATAAAGGTCCCTTCACCACATGAGTTGGTATGCACTGCCAGAAAGAACATTATTGCCACTTTTTTGGGTGTGTGGAACCCCCTCTGAACTGTTTTAATAAATTGATCTGAAAGAAACAAATATTTGCAACTTTTACGAAATTAAAGCAAAGTTGGGAAAAAAGATGTGAGCCAAAATTTGTTCACACATTGTTAGGTCAGAGAGAACACCTGTTTTATTGTTTGCACAATGTAGTTCTAAAAGCTTCTTAATAATTTGAGAGTTTGGCTTTTCTTCCACATTTACAGGTTGCACTTTTAAGACGCAGTATGGCCAAAAAGACATGGAGCGACATCTCAAGACTCACACCGGTAGGATAGTCCCTTTTAATACTGTACTGTTTTTGAGATGAGCTGCAGAAAAGCCCAAAGAGTCAGCCCACTTTGTTCTTCCCTCATTGAGCAGGCGAGAAGCCGTTTGAATGTGAGCTCTGCCACAAGCGCTTCAGCCGGCGTGACAAACTAAACATGCACAGCCGCTCCCACACGGGCGAGAGGCCTCACAAGTGCAAGCACTGCTCCTACGCAGCGGCAGACAGCAGCAGTTTGAAGAAGCACCTTCGGATCCACTACGACGAGCGGCCGTTCAAATGCCAGATCTGCCCTTATGCCAGCCGCAACTCTAGCCAGCTCACTGTGCACCTCCGCTCTCACACCGGTAGCTTCCTTCAAAAGCTAATTTGACGTTTGCCTGGCTGACCTCTCATTTATTCTCTCTTTCTCTTTCAAGGTGACGCACCTTTCCAGTGCCAGCAGTGCGACGCAAAGTTCAAAATCAACTCCGACCTGAAAAGGCACCTCCGCATTCACTCTGGGGAAAAGCCCTACAAATGTGACTTCTGTGAGTACCGCTGTGCTATGAAAGGAAACCTGAAGTCTCACACTCGCATCAAGCACGGCACTGAGAACTTATTTCAGTGTGAACACTGCGACTACAAGTCCGCCAGCAGGTCGGCTCTGCGGCAACACGCGAGGCAACACCTGCCTGCTCGGCCCTTTCAGTGCTCCAAATGCACTTACTCATGCTCCAGCAAGGGGGCGCTCAAAGTCCATGAGCGGATCCACTCAGAGGAGCGCCCCTTCAGGTGTGACTTGTGCAGTTTTGCCTCCAAGCGACTCAGCTGTCTGGTCACCCACAGAGAGCAGTGTCACTCGGATAAAGCAGAGAGAGGAAGAGTCAGGAATGCCGGCAGAGGTGGACGAAACTCTCCTAAACCCGTCAGCTCTCGGTATCGGGCCAAACTGGATGCAGCCCGGGCCTTCCACTGTGACTTGTGCGATGCATCGTTTGTGAGGGAGGACTCGCTGCGCAGCCACAAGAAGCAGCATAGAGACGCCCAGAACACGGTGCAGCTCCAGCTTTCCAGCTCAGCAGACACGGTCAACCTTGTTCCCATCACAATGCCGCAAAGCAATGCTCAGATTGAAGTTCCCTTCCCATCTAGTTCAATGGTTTCATACAATAACGCACAGATTAAAATCATCGTCCCACAGCCTTTGGGTCAGCAAAGCACCTTAATCCCTGCTGGTGGGGATGGATCGAGCAAAACCAAACTGGTCTTACTGGAGCCAGACAACCAAGACGTCGTCGTCAATCAATCTATGATCCAACAAGTCAATCTGCTGGCAGCTGTGCAACCTCTCGGGTCGCCTTGTAGTACCGTCAGGGCCGAACCCCAGACTGTCCTGCTGACAAAGCTGAGCTCAGACACTGACACCCCTCAGGACTCCAGCAGCACGCAGACTCTGATCACCTACAGCTCTGATCTGGAGGGCCTCAGCACCTTCATTCCTGATGGGGGCACAGAACTAAGAGTCGTGACAAAAAAGAGCTCACCACTGGTGACAGTAGCAACTCCACCGGACATGGTTGGCTCCAAGCCTGCTGAGCCTTGTCAAGAAACTGGACTGGTGGTTCCAAACATTGGCATTGGTAGCCAGAACGTGGTCATCCAGGGCGTCCCACTGATAATGTGCACTCAGCCACAGCAGGCCGCGGAGGAGCAGCTCTCTCCACACACACTCTACGCAGATTCACACACACCTGGAAGCATGCCACAATGAGTGAAATGAAATGTACTTCACATTTCCAAAGAGAAGTTCACATAAACTCATCATAGGAAGCAAGTTCTATATCATTCTGGAGCTTTTTATTATTTATTTGAACCTTTCATACAACATGCGCTGCAATACTTTTTAAAAACAAGCATCAGGAGCACAAATTTAAATGTTAATGCATTATGAATTATTCACATCATACACCTCCAGTAAGATTGGGTTAAATGTTGCTAAGCAAGTTTCCCCTTAACCAAATGCTTTTAGTTAACACCAACAAGCCTTTTGATTGAATATTTGACCACTCTTTCAGTTTGTTTAACTTTGTTTTGCTGTTAACCATTGTCAATAAAGTTTTAATAGGTTCAATGGGTGAGCCAATTGGAATTGGTCACCGATTATATCTACTTAAACATAGCCAGTCCTAGTCTTTATGGTTGCTCTCGAAAACTGTGCATGTTGCTGTTATGTGGCAGGTTTTTTGAAGTGTAGAATAGCCAGATCCTCCAAAGATGTTCCCAATCCAATCCCTCCAGGGTGACCTGGGTCTCCTTCCATTGGAAATTCCTAACCAGATGCCCAAGCCACCTCAATGGCTCGTCTCTACTCTCTGAGTCCCTCCTGGATGAAGGAGTTTCTCTTCAGACCCTTGTATTCACTCTCATTCTTTTAGTCATTACCTAAAGCCTGTGACCACAGATGAGGGCAGGAACGTAGATGGTATAGTAAATCGAGAGCTTCACTTTTCGGTTTAGCTCTCTCCACCCCAACAGACCCGTACATGTTCACGTCACTCCAGATACCACACTAATTTTCCTGTCGATCTCCCACTCCAATGTTCCCTCTTTTGTGAACAAGAACCCAAGTTAAACGGCACTACTTTGGGTAGGACCTCGACCCCAACCTGGTGAAGCACTCTATCCTTTTCCAGATCGGGACCACAGTCAAAGTGCTGATCGGCATCCTGGCTGCTTCACATTCTGCCTGATGCCTCCAAAACACATTCCTTCAACATCTTGGCATTGCCTAGAAATGCTGTCCAGAAAGGTTGCAAAGGGAAACTTTGGAGTCCAACTGTCATTGGAAAAGTGTCCAACTTACTGCCGGTAATGCAGACCAAGATCTGACACTGGTCATATTGTTTCTCCATATTCCCAAAGTACCACCCACAGGAAACCCTGAGGGACACAGTTGAACACTTTCTCCCACAAAATTTAATTCCTTTCAAAACTTTTTCCACAACCAAATTGGTATTTACTCCTTAAAATTTAAACCTAAAACTACTAACTCTGTTTGAAGACAAATCTAAAATCTTAATTGGAAAATGGAGGGAAAAAATGGTTCAAATAAAATTATTACAACAACTTGACCATGATGAGTGTAAGTAAACTTGTCGTAGGAATTGCATAATTAAGTGAAACTATAAGCACTTTTAGTTGTCTGGAAGAATTAAGGAAAACTGCAACATATCAATACTGTTGACTTAAGCTGCTGTTGATTTGCCTGAGACGTCTGACACATCCAAGCTGAAAACATGGATGTAGCTGCAGTACAAAAACAACAAATGTTACCAAGTATTTTCAGTCTAGTTTCTGGTGCTAATATTGTAGTTTTGTCCTATTTCAAGTGCTCTAACTTACAAGTTAGTTTTCCGCAAGGCATAGGACCTTTTAGGTCAATAACTCTTGAATATTGATTAAAACTATTAGTTCCACTGGCAGATTTTTTCACTTATCACAAGACATTTTTTCCATATTATAAGTGAGAAATATCTTACAATGGAACAAGTAGTTTTGAACAATTTATTGACCTAAAACAAGCTCCGGTATGTTTTGGAAAAGTTACATGTGACTTAGATTTGTCTTATTTCAAGCGTTCTAATATATTTGCACTAGAAACTAAAAATACTGGTTATGATTTTGTGTTTTTGGAGTGTGTAACTAGCAAGTAAAGTGCTACAGTTGCTCTAGGCAGATAAATTACAGTTGAAAGTTGCGTTTAGAGGGAAAATGAATGACATACACTGACAGAAGTGATGACAAACTGCAGCAATTGTTTGCACATTGTTTTCCTGCTCACTGATGAATGCCAATTTCAATAAATTTGTATTCATTTGAATTTATTTTGCTTTTATTTGTTTGAGATTTGTTTTAGCTGAGTAATGTCCTGTAAAGTGCTGAGGAGCAACGACTGGAACCTGAAATCAAATATGTCGGGCTCATGCATGTTTTATTTTGTCCATAAGGGGGCAGCAGAGTGTCAAAAGTAAAGATTGATATAATGTGTTGTTTACTTACATACTCTGCATGTGCATTTTTGTTGAAAGAATTCTTCCCAGTCCTCTGTCTGAATCAACAGATGTCAATTGTAAATAACATTAGTTCAACCATCAAGGTCTTTGATTCTAAAAGCCAAGCTGCTCCAGCAATAGATTTTTCAATAAAGTGCGTGTTTTGCTTGTTGCCATCTATTATTCTGGCCATTTTTACACACAGATGTCAGCCCTCTGTATTCGTAAGCAGAAGATGCTTCACCTGAATAGGAGGCTCCTGTGAATTGATTTCTTCGTTCCTCGTCTCTCGCATTCTGGCACTAATGGATCCACTGAAGCACGCTGCTGCATTTACAGGCTCAGCATGAGCACAAACTCAAGCAAAGTTACTTCCTGATGAAGATGTCTGTCAACACCCAGACTTCACATCAGAGTTAGTTTGTCTTGGACAAAGGGAAACATGATTGTGCCCCTTTAGTAGTTCCTGATTTAATTGGGAGTCCTTTCATCTTTTCTGTGGAATGATTATGGAGGGTTTTTGAGTTTTCCTTGAAGTGTATGTTGGTTAAAGTCTGTGGAGGTTAGAGACAATTGCTCTGTAGCATTCATATTATTGCTGCTTCATTTTGCAACCGTACTGCGTTGCATGTAAAGTTTCAAACGATGGTACTGATGAAACTACAAAAAGTGAAAATAGTTCATTAAAACTGTATGTTAGGATTAAATTAGGTGATGCATTACTTATGCTTTTGTCTCGTGATGCAAATCAGTTAGTATGTAGGGCAATATCAGAAGAAAGGTGAAAATTGCGAAATAAATTTAAAAAAATTGGCTATTTTCCCCTCAGTCAGCTCTCATCAGTGGTCAAAAGGTCATGAATGGAAAAATCTAAACCTGGAATTAAAACTCCCAGGTTTCATGGAACTTGTTCTCAGTTCCATGAAGAACTGAGAACAAGATGAATTTACACAACACTTTTTCATTTTGGGTAATGACTCTTTCTAGCATTCTCCATTTTGACTTAGTAATATTTGCCCACTCCTCTCTGCAAGATCACTCTGAATCTGCCAGGTTGCGAGGCCGTCTAGTGTGCACAGAAACCAGTGTTGTACTTTGTGTTGTAGTGAAAGATGGAGTTTTCCCACAATTGGGACTCTTCAAATGTAGCGTTGCCAATTTTATCGAGGCTTGCAGGTTTGTTTTTGTAAGAACAATCTTCCGTTTTTCATGAATACAGCAGATTGTTGTGAAACTTCTGCTGCTCCCTCAATATATCTCTGTGTTAAACCACTTGATGATGACTGTGTTCAATGTATAATATATTTAATGCCTTGAAAGTAGATTTGTTCCTTCCTTCTGACTGAAATCTATTTTTAAAAATCCTTCAGTTTTTTGGAATTCAGTGATGAATACTTAAAATCTAATCCTATGTGAGCATTCTTCTTGGATATAGTTTTTTTTTCTTTGCTTGTGGAAAAGCCACTGTGTCATCTGCGTACATTTGAAAACTAATATTTGTTCAAACATGGGTGACACCCACTACTACGCAGTCACTGTAAGTTATTTCTAGAGGTAAAAATTTGACTCGTCCATCTTGGAAGCTTCATTGATTTTCTAACCTGACCTGAAAACCAACCTAGATATCTAGATGTTTTTCATTTTGGATAAACCTTAACAGCGTTAGTGGAACTTATACGACATACTGACTCCTCTTACCATTGATTTAAATATATTTCTGAAATTTTGTACAGGTTGCAGGTAATATTAGTGATGTAAAAAGCTCTGAAATTATTCACTAAGTGACAGATTTTTTTTTGGCATCACAAACTCTGACAAATGTGTGGATTTATGTTGTGACCAACCTCCAAAACAATACAGATGAAACATAAAATAAGTGGAATAATCTTGTGCAGCACTTGGCTGCAAAAGATGAAACAAGTAGTTACAAATGGTCAATAATTATTTTTTTGATTTGATTTCTTTTTTCAAGGGTTTCGCATCATTTTGAGGAATAAAAGCGTCTGCCACTCCTCATAACGAGGAGTGTTTGGTAGAAAACGCATGAAGGGCTCTCTCCGGCGAATCTCTTTGATCTATTATCTAACATGCTTCCAGGCCATAATCCTGAGAGCTCGTCCCACCAACACACACACACCCCCCAATCCACTCGTTTCCCTCTTCCACATGTGACATCAGGGCTGAAGTCGGTGCTCTTTCTGTGGGGGTTGGACCCCTGTAGAGTCTTTAAACCCCACTGTATGGCTGCAGTAGGAGCATGGCTGGATAATGATGGCAGTGTTCTGTCATATTGATTGTTTTTATACAGCAAAAGCCTTTGCTATATCAGATCATCCTAAATTATGCCTCAGTTAAAGGGCCTGTCTTGCAGAAGGCAGCAGGAGTTTAAAAACAAACCTCTTTATACTGTATGGCACTTCTTCAGTTCCTTCCTTCCTGTGTTTGAGATGTCAGCCTTTGAATGGGGCCATAAACGTCCCTCCACCCCGCCACCCAAAAAAAAACAAGCAACTTCCACTCACAGCTGCTTAAAGAAATCGTAAGTTGTGGAGCGCTCCTTTTTAAGCAGGTCCAGAGAGGAGTTTGTTCAGGAGAGAAACACTGACTCCAACGGAAAAGCCTTGATTTGTATCAAAACAGGCCGATGGAATTAGAAAGTTGTCTCCTTTTATCATAGGCGTCTAATCGGCGGCTTACTGCATTTTTCTACTCCTCTGCACTTCTCCACGTGCAATCTGTCACTTACTTCAACAATACTTTACTGACCTTTGCTTTGTTTGCACACAATTTGCTATCCCATCAGCAAATGGCATTGAATGCCTTAATGAAATTACCTGATTGGCAGCGTATTGATATGGATTTCTGGGTGGGTTTTTTTCAATGCAGGCATCTTTTCGGCGTGACACTATTGACGTCTTAAGTGAGTTTAGATTTGTCAGGGCACTGCAGGCTTTTATCTTGTCTCTGGTCAATTCTTTTTGCCTGTGTGATAGAAATTCAAGATGATAGGGCTATTTGATCAGCAGTTTGCAGCCAGCTGACAAAAAGAAAACCTATGTAATTTGCCTTTCTGAATGCAACGTGATTATTTGCTGAGACATTATTAGTCTGCATGTGGAATCCATTGAATCACAGCGGGGCAAACTCTAGCTTGAAGATAGCACTGCTTTTGTGGATGGTTTTATCTTTAACTTGCATGTTTTTGTTCTTTGATCATTGAAATAGGTATTTAAGATGTGAAGAAGTTCAAGAGACTGGGAAACTCTGACACCTGGAGACCTTTCTGTGAATAGTTTGAGCTACATATGTGAACATTTTACTGAAGGTGTGCGACACTGAATATTTTGTTTTTGTATCGATCTGATACCAAGTAAATACGGGGCCCATATCGCTGATAAAGGCAAAAGGCAAAGGTATTTTATTTTTATAGCACATTTTCAGCAACAAGGCAATACAAAGTGCTTATACCAATACCAATACTTCTTATTTAAGTTTGATACATTATCAAACTTTTGACCTTTTGTTCTTGTGGTTTTTACTTTGAATTATTTTTGTTCAAACCTGGAACAGCATTCTACAAAATACTTTAATAACATATTAACATGCTTTATGTGCAATTTTACAAAATAAACAAAGAGCAAAATATTATAATTTAAGAGAAAATAAAAACAGGTAGAGTTACAAAGTACAATACAAAAATAGAATAATATTAGATGGAATCTGAAACTAAATGATCAATCTCAGCATGCTAATATTATTTACTGTTGATATTATTGATATTTAGGATTGATCTGCCCACCTCTACAGTTTACCTTCAGTGGACATGGATTTTAAAGTTTTCATTGTTTTTAATTTTTTGAAATGTTACAAACTAAAAAGGCCTCTTGTGAAATTGTTACATGTCTGCTTTAATGTCTATAATTAGATGTCAGGAAGTAGTTCACTGTTGTTTTCTTAAATATTAAAAGTTCATCTTCCAGGCAGCAGAAAACTAAGTCTGATTTCTGTGCTGGATGGAGGAATGCCTGAAGCCACAGGCTGGTATAATAACGGCCTTTATTCCCTTTATGACAATGTGGGTTTCACCGTTTAGCAGCGACTGTGATCCTCTGAATGCAAATAAGCAGCTATCAGCTTTTGTGATTCAGTAACAAAGACTTTTTGGCCATTGTTTTCCTTGTCTTGTTTCTGTGCCACCAACTCTAAACAAATGCGTGTTTGCATGGTTTTGGCCGTGCACACGGTGCCGTGTATTGAAGGGAGAACAATTGCTCAATTGTTTTCACTTTTTCCATATTTAGTAGGATGCAAGTTATGTTGGGAACTCCTGCTAAGTGTGAGTCTTAGGCCATCACCTTTGGCTCTGTAATGATGAGTTTTTGTTTCTTTCTTCTTCTTTTCATGCTCAGTTTTGTGACGGCTTCCGATCATTCCCACATGTCAGCGTATTGCTTTGTCTGTCCTCCGAACGCACTCTCACAGTTTGCAGAGCAGGCCTGTCATTTTTTTGCATGGTTTGGCCTTTTTCTTATTGACCCAGCCACTAGAAAGAGAGCTGGCATAATTTAAAACCAAAACATAATTCAGATGAATAAGATTAAATGTGAAACCTAAAAATGTAAAAGTTTTCAGGAAACCTGAAATAGGCAATTTTGTTGCCTTTTTATTATTTATGATGGTGTTCTAGATCACCAAAATGGACTTAAGGTCACAAAGTGATGGTCACATATTTTCCATTGATCCTGTAGTACTGAGGCAGGAAAGCAGCCCAGGCCATCATACTACCACCACCATGCTTGACTGTAAGTATGATTTTTGTTTTTTAACCGCAGAAAGGACTAGGAAAAAAAAAAGTTCAACCTTGTAGCTTAAAGAGTACTTTGGAGATGAAAATATGCTTTCATATTCCTTTGATTTTTGTAAGGTTTTATGAAAATGTAATATTACATATAGTATAAAATGATTCTGCATAAAAATGGCACAGAGTATGGAAAAATATTCTAGAGATTATAATGGACACCCCATAATTTTGAAAAGACATTTCACTAGTTTTCTTCTCGATACATTTGGTACTCAGCCGAGGTTTTTCTAGTTGTGTTGGTTTGTGACCATGTGAGGGAAGTGTTTATGCAAATATGGACAAGACCAAATAGAGTTCAATGTCTAAGTTTGACTAAAAAAATAGAAGAAAAGTCAACATTGTTTGAAATACTGATGTATTTGTGGGTCTTACAAGGTTATATAGTAAATGTAATGTGACGGACACCTTTGAAAAGAAACATTTGTGAATCTTTTCTCAAAGATTTTCTCAAACGTCCCTAAAACTTCTGAAGAAAGACTGGGGTCATCAGGATGTTTTGATGGTGAATATTGATGGTCCATTTTGTTCTATTAATTAATGGTTTGACCTTTGGTCTCTTTCTTATTGTTAAAAAAAAAGCCTAAAGTGTTTTAGACTTACCTGATTCCTTTGCAACCCTCTGGATAAACTGCTGATAAACATTTGGATTCATTCTCTTGGTCGGTCCTGAGAAGGTTCACCACTGCTCCATGTTTTCTTCGTTTACAGACAACATCTCTTATTGTGGTTCTGGATTCCCAAAACCTGAGATTACTTTGTGATTTCTTTAGCGGCGACGTCTGCAGCCAAAAGTTTTCTGAGGGGTTTTAAGTCACGGCTGCAGGCATACCAGTTCATCCTTTTCCAACTCTAGGGGAAGTCTCTGATAAACGGCACTCTGTCTGTAAACGGAGAGGCATTAAAGTGGGAGCAGAATCCCATCATGACATCTATTTGCACTGAACTTTCCCTCCCAGTAGCAACAACTATTGTTTCTCCTGGGATGGAGCCGCCGCCCGCATCATCACACTGCCTCCACCAGAAGATCTTTGGCATTGGCAGAGAGGATTTGGAAAGTAGGAATGAGTGCAACCCGCACACTCAGCTCTGCTTGTAACATGCAAGCAGCCGTTACAACTGGGAAAAAGATTTAAAGGGAAATAAACAAATTTTTAATGATTTTTAGATTTACTCCCTACATTTTATGCTAAACTTAGATAATCAAGACTCTAGGTTCACTCTTGTACACAAATGTTCTATAGAATTACAGTTGAAAAACCAACAATATTTATTTTTCAAGTCCTGATATTTTAAGGAATCCAATTTTCCATAAATTCTAACACGTTTCCAAGGGCCTTTGGAAATGTTTTATCTGACCAAATATTACAAATATGTGTGACACCTGTGACAAATATTGAAATTGATTCTAAAATTGATCAAGAAATTAATCTTTTTACTTCATACTATAAATCAATCAATGCTAAACTTAACTTTTGTGTCTAAATGAAAGTGGTTTCACAAGCGCTCTGAGCTGTGCACAATTTTGCAGATTCCACAAGTTTCGACAGATGGCTACAAGCAAGCAAACTGTTTTCTTTGTTCGCACATGCCTTATCCTAAAAAAACAAACACGATGGAAATCTGATCTTTACACATACAAGCCATTGTTCTGCGGGTGTGTATGGGGGAGCGCGTGCACACACATGCATGCATGCATGCATTCTTAAGCCTGTGTTTACCTTGCTTCTTCCAAAGTGCTTTAATGCATAGAGATACTGCTGCCACATTAATTCTTGTTGAGGAGATAAAGAGGATTTGGAGCTGTCTGAAAGCACTTTGAGGAATGTGGGGTTTGTAATGATTGATGTTTTTTTTTTTTTTTTTCCTTTGGTTGCTTAAAATTTTCTTCCTCTTTTTGCTTCCTTTTGTGGACTTTGGAACTTTTTCTTCTAGCTTTCCAAGAGTTTCCTCCAGGAGTTTTTTTTTTTTCTTTTGCCCATATAGGATTTTTATTATTGTTGATGATTCACTTCAACAAGGCTATCAGTCTTTGCTTTGTCACAGGAAAGGCTGTTGTTTTCATTTTGATATGAAGTCCTGTTTTCTCGAGAATGGAGCAGAATGAGGTTCAGAGACAAAAGATAAGATTAAATCTTTATAATGACGTTGAGCATAATTAATAAAACTGGTTTATTTTAACACTGGATAACTAAAAGAAAAGAAAAAAAACGGGGCCTTCACCCCTCTTGAGTTTTCTTTAAAGTAGGCTCCCTTCCTGCCACCATAATGTCCACTCAGCCTCATGATCCAAGTCATAGCCTGTCCATATTTGCTGTTTGTTTGACCCCATAAGGGCATGAACCCTGGCTGATCCTTCATCTGAGGACAAAGCTTATGTTTGCAGTGACATCATAAATGCCTGCGCAGAGACAACAATGGCTGATGAATTTCAGCGGGAGTCGGGCACACTGGACAGAGTCGTATCCCGAAACTTCCAGTGTCATGGAAAGTTTTACAGACGGGCGACCCACACCTTGGCCAAACAATTCCGAGTGCTCCCAAAATGAGAGATCAAATTGCCATGGTTGTTTTAGAGGCAGTGGCAGGGAGGAGGAAGAGGCAGAGGGGCGGGGGGCGCAGGGATCATCCGGTTATAACACTAAAATGTTTCTATGAAGCTTTGTGACTGTTGGAGACAGTCAGAGATGGGCCACTGCTGCTTGGGGGGAAGAAAGACGCTTTGTTTTTACAGGCTGCCTGGAATGCGTCAAGGACTGCGGACATCTGCTTTATTAGCATATGTGAATGCACCCCCAGCTATGAATCTGCTGGTGGTCTGATATTGGTGTCATACTGTCACTGATATCTGCAAGGGCAGCAAGTTGAATGACCAGTTTGCAGATTTTTTTTTTTTTTTTTGCACCATCCAGTTAATGTATTACCTCTTTTTTGTTAACTTTGTGACCTCAGCACAGGAAGCGCGCTTGGGGGAAATGCATGTCTTTGAATGCAACATGTTTTGTTTTTTCAGTTGCACTCACCAGAGATGATAAGTGGCTGTTTTTAGCTGCGCTCTCCTGGAGCTTATTGGTGTGAAAATACCTCAGAAGCATTCTCACACTCTTTCTCGGGTCATTTCAGATGCATCCCACCCATGCACTCATACTGGCTCGTGGATTACCATTTCCTTTGTTAGGATAATTACATTATTGTGGCTCCTCTTACAAAAAAACATCAAGTAGGGGGGATGTAAGCCTATGGGTGAATGTACAGTTACTTATGAATGAGATCTATTTAAAAAAATAAAAATCATAAATTGAGAAGAATTTTTATAAGTTTTTTAAATGTTAACATGCTATAAATATGACTACTTGATTTATTTTAATAAACTGTTTTGTGTGAGTTTGTTGTCGAGAAAGTCCAAATTTTTGCAATCAAATAGCTTTATTTTGCTTATCTGAAAAGTTTTTGTGGACCGCCAAGGAGAAGTCAAGCAGATTTCCTTCACAAGTGGAGCATTACGACTTTCACTCTAATGCTCCACTTGATATATAAATGCATAAAATATACATATATTATGTAATATATATAAATTCCCCTGATATAGCTGGGCTTATTTCAAATGCATTGGACAGAGATGGAAAAGAGAAGGGAAAAATAGAAAAAGAGACAAGAAGAGAGGTGAGGTAAAAAGGTAAAAGGGAAAGAGGAAGATAAAAATAGAGAATAAGTCCTTCATGAAACCAGACTGGGCCCTACCGCTGACTCAAATTATGAAGGTTAACAGTTTAAATGTATTTCAAAATCTGTTTTGGTGTCAACCTGCAACACAACAAGCGAAACAAAACAAATTAGTCTACAAATGATGCACCGTTTCTCACAAGTCGGCAGATAAAGATCACTTGGTAAAGTCCCCGGTAGACAGATATCCTCTATTAAATGCACCAGGCTCATGTAACCTAACACCTTTAAGGGAATGCACTCAATCAGGCCTATTGTTTCTGCTCACATACAGTCCCCTCTGAGATAAGTATGGCCTGGACATGATGATAAGAACAATGCCTTGAAAGCGTGGATGAAACCTTCAGTGCCAAGACCTCCATTTGTGGGATTCCCACCCAGATTTACAGCACCTTGAAAAGCATTCCTGCCTTATTTTGTGGTGTTGCAACAACAAATTAGTCTTATTAGGATTTTATGTGACAGAATACTTTAATATCGTTAAATAGAAGAGAAATGATACATTGGTTATTCACTTTCTGCAAATAAGAACCCAAAAAGTGATGCATATGTCGATATTCAGCCGCCTTTTGCAACAAATCGAATTAATCTCAGAATCAATGAAGCCGTTATGGAGAAGTTCAAATATTATACAAGGTTATGAAACATTTTACAAACCTACAAAGTATGGGACCTGTTCTAACTTTAGAGACTTATTCAGTTTGACTGACCATAATTAAAATATTTTGCAAAATTTGACTAAAGTTTTAGTCTTTTGATGTTTAAAGCAGGAGATAAACCCCCAAAAAGCATGCAGCTGTTTATGCAGCAAAAAATAGTTTCAGTCAGAGAGGTTGAACTTGTTTGTGAAAAAAAAAAATCAAAATCATATCTAATGATCTCATGAAATCCCAATAAAATACACTGAACGTTTCCAAGTCACCTTATCTGAAAGCTCAGTTCAGACGAGCACCTGCAAAAGACGTAATGATTTACTTCATAAATAAAAGTTTTCTGAATATTTTTCTCTATCATCCCAGGTTATGATTTAGATGATTTGTCTGGATTTGATGAGATGAACCGGTGCCTGTGGTGTTTTTATTAACAGCAGTCTAATGAGGACAGCTCCTGAATGGGCCACATAAATATTATGCCTCAGAGGATGTGAGTCAGGACAGGCAGAGTCCAGCTCACTGGGCCATTAGCCGAGTTGAAAGGAAGAAGAGGAAGCTGGCTGAAGATTTGTCACCATCAGATCTCTGTGTTTCAGAAAGAGGGGCTGGGCTCTGCACCGCAAAGGAATGCGGGTTGTTGAAATGCCCCCCTCCTTCCAC
Source organism: Poecilia latipinna (assembly GCF_001443285.1). NCBI lineage: Eukaryota > Metazoa > Chordata > Actinopteri > Cyprinodontiformes > Poeciliidae > Poecilia > Poecilia latipinna. Next base: position 102,539 of record NW_015113882.1, on the reverse strand, counting down.
ATATAAGAACAGTCACGAGACTGTGTGTTTAAAAGATCAGGTTAAAATACATTTGATCACTGTTTCTGTCCTGCTTGATTCTCAGTGTGATCATGTGATCCCCGTTTTCTTTCTTCCTCTTCCTTTGTAATATTCCACTGAAACTGTAGTGCAGATCATCCCTTTCAACTGAAAACTGACATCATGTCTGACAAAACTCGTTTGCAGAAACCTATGCATTATGTACGTCTTGAACAACAGGTTCTGCCAGCAATGTGCCGAGCAACAGGTAAATCAGAAACTGACCCTTTTCTCTGTCTCCGGCTCACACATGCTCTGATGGACCTGTTGTTTTATTGATGACATCACTGGTGATGGGAGGCCCATAAATCCATCTGCGCCGGCAGAACAGCGCTAATCCTTGACAACTGCGCCCCTGTGACACCATATCCGTTGCACTGCTGGTTGTTTGATACAATGGACTCCCCTGCTTTGTCCTTGAAATTGTTTTAATTAGCCTCACAGACGGGGTCTGGGGACGGCAAACATCAGACCGACTCAATAGGATTGACAGACTCACATGGGCATGATAGCACAGGCATGGAGATGACAGATAAGTTCGAAGAATAAAACTGGTTAAAGTAACAGATATGTGATAAATTCAGGCATTTACATCACAGTGTGTTGGAGTTAGACAACCATCAGTTTCAGAAAGTCTGTTTTGGGAATTAATTACTCTACTTTCAGAGTTGTTGGGAAGTTTTCTAAAAATGCTCCATCAGCTCGAATGTCCCTTTAACAGAATTCGAAACTTCTAACAGACATAATGAAATTTATTACATATATTATTATATATGTAAATATATTGATTTTATTGCACTGCTGAAATAGAGTTTTTCATATGTTTCCTGATTCTGCTGTGATACTGTTTCCTAAGTTGCTATGTTGCCGTGGATGCCTGGGTCTAAAGTTGAGGAAATAAAGGAGATTTTGTGTAGCATCAAATTATGTAATGTTTACCTGTATAATCTCACAGATCTGTGACATCATTGATTAAAGTTGGGAGAAACCACAGTTGGCAGTGAACTGTTGAAAAACTCACTCCTATTGGAAAACATGATATCCAGTTAGAGATAAATGTGTTTTTCTCTCTGGCAAATAAGTGTAAAAAGGCTTAAGATAAATACAACATTTATTTCAATAGTATCATCTTGATTATCTCTTCAAAATAAATGTAAAAAATACCTTATTTTTTAAAACTGGAGTCACTAAGTTTCCATAACAGTAAATAAACACTGTCTGCCACATATACCACCCTGTTTGTGGAGCTACCAAAAAATAAAGATTTGATATGTGGAAGACCATATCATATCTGTGATGGAGTGGGCCTGTTTTCATGGTAACCTGACAAGAATATATGGCAAATGGCCTATTCTAAATATCTGGACATTTGAAATAAAAGTAATTTGGCAGAAACAAAATGAACCATGTTACTTGATCACATGATTATCCTCTAGTCATGTGAACATGAAAAACGGAGGCAGTGAAAACTAATAACGTGCTGAGAATTGTGCCATCACTAAATTTACTTAAAACAATTATTTCTTTATGTGTTTGCTGTAATAAGATATATTTAGATTAAAGGCTGGATTCATTTTATATGTTCATTGTGAGATTAGTACATGGGAATTAATTTGCGTACAAAGGCAGCTGATGCACAACAATGACAAATGTTTACCATTCTCAGTACCTACTACAAAAGAACATGGTGGTTCTTGTAAAAATGATAAAACCATATTTTATTGTGCAAACACATATATAATAAACTGCTTTGTGTCACTTAGTTCTCTGCTGAATGTGAGCTATTTATGAATAGTGTAACTTGTTTTTCTCTTCCTCTCGTTAAGCATGTTTCAAAAGTTTTGGCATCAATTTTTAGTTATGTTTAAATATAAATATTGACAGGAAAGATAACCTGAAAACCATTCACATTGATTATTTTTCGATAAATCTATTACAAATACAAGGTTTTGGTTTATCTTACAACTTAAACCAACATCTTTAGAAATTAATTTATTACATAAATAAAGCAATGGTATTAAATCTAAATTTTGCCAAGAATAATATCACATAAAAGGTTGGTGGTTTACTTTGGCTGTTAGTGGAAATGAATAGTTTTGACATATAAGCTGCCAAAAAGGTTACAAAACACGAAGCCCCCGAGACAAATTTTCCTCAAATGTCACTTTCAGAGAATTTTCGCAAAACCCTAAAACCTGTTTGGCCTGCTGTCTAAACAAATTGAATGTAGGTGTGTTTGAGTGTGTGTTAACAAGCATATGTAACTGCTGTCCCACAGCAAAAGTGTCAAATCCCTGACTTGATCCGAGATCCCGGGGAATCATGTGATCTCTAAAATACAGATAGAATCCAGCTCTGTTGTCTGACTCGCTTTGGACAGTCAGAATATTTGTGGCTCAATTTGTTTAATGAGGAGAGTAAATGACTATCAGGGGGGCAGAACTGAATTTACAGAGTGGGGGTAAAGTGGGGGAAACTTGCATTGGCTATTTATGTAAATACTCACACCCCCTTCCAAATTCTGCTCTCCCAAGTCAAACACCCATCCCCCCAAGCTCTGCTCCTCTCCTCTCTCCGTCCCATGGGAGGAGGGGTAGAGGAGAGAGAGGTAGAGATCCCAACCATCTGAATCCCTTTTTAACTAAGTGGTCAGGGAAGAGTAAGAGCAATTATTCCAACATGATTCATTCCTTTTCAGCGTCACTGGAATGCCTCTAATGCTACGGGGCATTAGAGGCATCTTCACTTTGATTACAAAAAAAACAAACAAACAGGTGTTTCCTAATGTAGCGTAACCTCTATGGCTGTATGTAATAATATATCTTAAAAAAATAATCAAAATTAGTCTAATCCAAGAACACGTTCATGTTGGAGTTAAATCATCTAGAAAATAAACTGATTTGAACATGTTTATTATGCAACATAGTGCAGTCAGTCATTAACAGCTGAAAGTACACTTTTTTTTTAATTAAGTCAAAGTGTGACTGTAAAAGCAAACAAAAGGAAAGGAAGCATATACAGTATCTTAGACTTTTAATGCTTTGTTTCAACAGATTTAATGTGATTTTATGTGACACACCAACCCAAAGTAGAACATTATTGTGTTTGTGTGGATGTACTGTGCAAAGCAAAATGTGCATTTTCTTTTGCGTACCAATGTGCTTCTCTGCACAAAATGTTATGTATGCTATGATTATTTAATTATCTGTGGTATTTTTATTGGTATTGAATTTGTTTGAACTATTGTTCTGTCTTTGTTGTTCTGCAGCCTTGACAAATTTCTCCCAATATGTGACAAATTATCTTATGTCATATTATTGTTAATCTGATGGTGTTCACATTTATTTTACTAATAACAATCTGAATTATACTCTGTCCCCCTTTTCTCTAATACTTTTAAATAAAACCCCGTGATGCCAGATCACTTCGTTATGAAATGTAGCCTACCTGTGTGTAACTTCATCTCACCCCGAAGGCCTCAGAGGTAGTTTTTTTGAGAACATCAGTCAACACAGCATCATGAACACCAGGGTGGAGACGGTTAAAGCCGGATTAGTTTATAGCACCACATCCCACGCTTTGGACATCTCACAGAGCATTGTGTAATCCACAACTGAAAATAGAAATAGCACAGGGAAGCATGATGAGCAAAGATCAGAGAAGTAGCCAGAAGACTCGATGGAACTTTGGAGGAGCTGCAAAGTTCCACAAAACATGGCGGTGGCAGCGTCATGCTTTAGGAAGGCTTTTCTTCCGGAAAGCAGATGATTAGAAGATTAAAACTGCTGCAGGCTTTACAAGATGTGAGACATGAGGACATATTTACATGTCAGAATGGCCTAGTCAAAGACTTACTGTCCATTCAATCTGAGACTGAGCTTTTATCAAGGGGTATGAATGTTTTTCAAGCCACTGCATTTCTCTGAAAATAAAGAGTTGATGAAGTTCCTAAGTCAGGCTAATGCTACATAATGTATTTTCTGGAAATTAGAGCACAGATCCAAAACCCAAATAGGGCTTTATGAACTCCTCGTGTTTCTTGAGCTAAATTCATCGTTTCTCCCATTTTCAGTCCACAAATAAACAGAAGAAAAAGAGCCAATCAAAGTTCAAAAAGACACTTAATCCTGTTTTCTCAGTCTGAGAACAAGAATATCTATCACTTACTTTTTAGGGCAGTTTCCTGCCACTATAAACAGACTCTTAATGATGAAAAATACAGCTGCAGACATTTGAACAGAATAGCCTACAATTAAGTAAGATTAATAACAGCGTGCTGTGATGAAGCCCCTATTGGTGGTGGCTCCCTCAGGCAAAAGTTCTGTGAGAAAAACACTGTTTGTTTTTTTCACCTTTCATAGTTAGGCTGATTGTAAGAAATGCAGGAGCCTTAGTATTCTCATCTGAATGTAATTTGAGGAGTCCAAACTCCCCATTTGTTACCTTTTATCTTCAAATCTCTGTAAATAAAACCAAAAAGAAGCCGGCTGCTCATATCTGTTGTTTTTTTTACACAGCCAGCATGTAGGTGATGCGCGACTGGTTATGAGGGAACAACTCACTCCTGTACGTTTCCTTTGACTATTCCAAACCCCGTCTGAAGATTGTGCAGGGATGCTCCTGGGAGCGATGCAAGCCTTGTTTCTTTTAAAAGTGGCATTAAATGGAGCTTATCCCCCCTCCCCTACTACTAATTCTTTCACCATTTCCTCTGAAACTGGACACTGCCACCACATATCATCCAGCAACACCTTTTTTTGGAAGTGACTGGAGCATGCAGCGAGAGCTTTGACACGTCTTTTAAACGGGGACACAATGAGCATAAGACAAATCTCCAGCCGAGTATCTGTGTGGTGGATAAGGTTTTCCCACACTCGTAGGAGCTGTCATGGTCATTTGTTTAACTTTTTAAGATGGGATTGAGAGTGCTCGGGTGGTGAAACCAAACACATTCTCAAATCTGTGTAAAGATAGATGCATGTTCTCTTTCACCTCCACTAACTCTGGAAAACAAATAAATCTCTAGTGTTTTTTTTTCCTTTTATAGGGCGCCTTTTATTATCAGTTTACAATAATAACTCTCAAGTCTGCTTTTAGTTGTCATAATAACTTTTTTGGCTGCGGTAAAAGCCCCAAAATATCTCATGCTTCATCTTATCGACTTCGATATTATGTTACAAAAAGATCAGTTCCTGCTTTCGTGCCTGCAGTGTGTTCATGTCTTAGCTAGTAAAGACTTTAACCCTTAATAATTTTTCAATTTCTTTTCCTATCTCTTGAAAGAGAGTCATGCTTTTGGGATGTTATTTGTCTGTTGTTGAGTGTAGGTCAGGATTCCAGACAGGTCTGTCCAGATCCCAAACTCAGACCTCTGCTATGCTTCAGTGTTTGCAGAGTGTAGTTTTTCAGCATTACTTTAAATACAGGATGGAAGACAATAAATTAAGTTGAAGGAGTTAAGGCTGCTATTACTGATGGGCCTTGTCACAGACTGAATGTTTTTTTTATTTATTTATTTATTTTTTTTTACTTTTTTCTTTCTTTCTGTCTTACTTTCCTTCTTTCTTTGCTTCTTTCTTTCTTTCTTTCTTTCTTTCTTTCTTTCCTTCTTTCTGTATTTTTCTTTTTTTTTCTCCATCAATGTCAACTGGGAACAAGTTTCCATATTTATTTTAAACATGAAATTAATCACATTTATATTTCAAAATAAAATTGAACTAAAATAGAGAGTTAACAACATTAAATATCTTTCTACGTTATATGCAGTGAGAAAGAAAATAGTAATACTTATAAAAAAATTTAGGCAAGATGAGCACAGTATACAGTTACTACTGTCAATGTTAGGCTATATATAGCCTATGTGAACTGGCTTGTTTTTGGGCCTGTGAATTTAAGTGAGCTAGCTTGTGAATGGTAAGCTTTCAGAGTGCTACTAAAAAGTAAGTAAATGCTTTACTTATCTTTACTTATGTTTAACTATCCTTAAAAATTTAAGAAAGAGGTCTCAAAGACTCCTCCCTGTTAGCAACTGTTAAGCTAACAGCTAATGTTCAGTGTTTGCTCTTCTCTAAAGCATCTTTGCTCAGTGTAGTTAGCTTAGCGTCCTGAGACAGCTTTAGCCTCCTGTTTACTGTACCTAAACGAATGTGGTAAATATTCTCTTTCTCCCAATGTATGCATTATTTTTTTTCACTTAGCTATCTCTCTTAGCAGTATATAGTTATCAGCCATTTCTTTTCAGCCCCTGATATTTTTAAGATAGCTTACTGGCATAAACAGTGAGCTATGTATCTCAGCTGGTGAGCAGTTACTGTTTGTCTGTTATTTTATTAATTTAAATGACTCCAACAAATATTCTTCACTAATCTCCTGAACCAGATTTTGTCATGTCAAAGCCAGTCCCAGATTTAGAAAGTTATATCATCTCAAACTGTGTGGATCTGTATCGTGTTAGCGGGCAGATTCTCTGCGCTGTCACGCAGACGGCTGTCAGCTGAATGCTTCTGTGAGATAAGTCCAGGCCGAGCCTTTCATCCTCTGGACATTTGGACGGAGACACAGACAGGTCAGGGTTAATGACAGACTGTCATTGCACCTTTAATGTACTATGTGTTGAGTAAAGAGTGTTTACTTAGCCACATATGGAAAATGGTTTTAAACTGACGGGGAAAGCTGCTGCAGACCTAGCCAAAGAAGGATGACAACATTGTTTGACAATCAAAAGATAATCTCATATATCTTCCAACGTACGCCGCTTTCAAGGTGCTGATATTATGTATACTCAGCGTTTCCTCTTTCCTGTGCAGCGTGTCATTTGGAGGAAGTTTGACTGTAAGGGAATACTTGTTAAACCAGAAGAATGTGCTTTAATTTGTCAAAGAGATCTGAGCTGACAACTTTAGTAAAGTCCACTATAACAACCTTTCAGGGCCCCTGACCTAGGGAGGGAGTGACCCCTGACCTTATTTGGGCCTCTTTTATGAGGACTTTTTTTTGGGCTCCAGCCAGATGGCTGAACTATCAAAGGGTTTTTTTTTTATGAGAAAAATCTGCAGGCAAGAACAGAGCAGTATATTTATCTCATTGTGGCCGGACCCAGCCTCTCCAACTTCCGACTATGGGTGGATGGAGAAAGAATGGATGTACATAAGGGAGTCCATTAAAAATAAATAAACCAAAAACCACTAATTTGTGTCAAATTCTAATATTATTTCTCATAAATAATGTCAGATTTGACATTGAAGCGTAAAACTTACAATGTGATCTGACTGGATTTTTTCCAGAGTGCTTTGGCTCAGCTGTCTGACCAAAATAAAAAATCTTGTCTCTACATTATCAGCAGTTTTCTATTGACTCGGTCCTCCATCCTCCAGCAGCATCAGCAAACAAGAAAAAAGAACAATATTGATTTTATGTCTTGGCAACTCAAAAGCAGCTGTGCGTAACTCGACAGCCAAATGAAATGGATGACCTACCGCTGCTCTTCTGTCTTAAGAACAGCTGGCTCTTTTACGGTAATGTACAACCGTTGAGTGAATAGACGTCAAAGCGCCAAACTGTACCTCGTCTGACGGTTGATTGAGAACACGGATTGGACACAAATCAGTGGAAATGTTCGTGTTTGGGAAAGGGAAGAGTTGTGTGTCCCAGGGTCGCTATAACTTGTGGGCTCACATCAGTCAGGTGACATATTTATGAGTGATGGGTGTTGTTGAATTGTTTCTGCAGAAACATTTAAGGCCTCTCTACAGACCATTACAAGACAAAAATAAGCAATAAAAGTAAATATTAGAATGTCTGATGCAGACCTGCGTGTGATTCTGCATGAATTAACAAATAAAAATCACATACCTCTTAAGAGCTGAACTTGTGAGCTTGTGTTTTATCCCAGTCAGCAGTTTTTGTCCCATACTAACACGAAGAGTCACACAGCTGTTGGAAGCATTACATGTTTTGTTGTTCTCCTCAGCTCAGCTGCTCCCTGTGAGCCCACTCATCATGCGACTTCCGCATAAACAGGCGCAAAATAATTTCCAGGCGGACGTTCTGCATGAGTGGAAAGGAGATGCACTAAAGTTTAAAGTGACTGTGGCACCAGATATATTATATGCAAGCATGTACAATGGTATATCCATCGAGAACTGTCCCCAAAGCCAAAAAAAGAGACAGTGATCAATTGTTTCTGAGGATTTGTAGCTTTTGAAGGAACATCTAATCCTTTGTAACTTGGGTAACACAAGCTGTCACTGGTGGGGTTGTTTTTAAGGTGGCCGTTCCTTCTCCTGATTGTATTCAGAGGTTGAGGAAGATCTAAAGTAACTGGAAGCAGTTAAAATAACATGTATTTGGGTTTAATAGAAAAGATTAAATGGAGAGAAGTAGCAGATTTATCTTTAGTAATTTGGGAAGATTGGCGATTATTTGAGGAGACTAAAATATGAATGGTTAAATTTTGGAGATGATAAGGACTGTTTTCCCCTTCGACTTAAAGATGCTATCCAGTGCCCTGTTTTGTTTTGTTTTTTTCTATCACAAATTTATGTGTATTTTTAAGAGGAATCAAGAGAATATAAAGTACTGACTTTATACTAAAATGTTTTTTTATGTGTACTTGTGAAAGAAAGCTAATTCTGCTTTGCTGGTTCTTTGGGTTAATGACATTACAAGAGGCATATGAATAGGAATATGAAAACAGTTGTTGGTGGTAAATACTATGGGGTATGAGGCACATTTTACAGATTACAACATAGATTCTGCAGGAATTCTCAGAGTTTGGTCTCTGATCCGGAGCGGACTGTAAGTCAGTCCGAACCCAGTCCGCACTTTATCTCCATGGGATGGTCACCCAGTGATAGCCATGTTGGAGAAAACCCTCACAACGCAGTCCACTTCTATAGCACAAGTTATTACAATATTTCATGCAAAGCACTTCATTTATGAAGCAAAAGCACAAGTTTTTACTTAAGGTTTTTCAACATAAAACCACAAAAAATGATATCATAAACCGAATTATCAACAACTTTAATCAAAACAGAGAAAAAAAAACAGCTAATATTAGCCTAGCTCAATGTTTCCATGTAAAGATCCTCAGCAGGGTAAGATGTTTACTGAATCCCTTTAAATCTTTATTTTCTACTTTACATAGTCTTTAGAAATAAATACACCCTTAATTAATTACTGGTCGGTAAATTTGATTAATCTCATAAAAGCTTTTTACTCAATAACATGTTTCTTTATTTCTTACGAAATATTTAGAGATAACTGACTGGTACATTGCAAGACCTTTACAAAAACATTAAAATAATATCAACATATTTGGGTTATTTTTCTGCTAAAATGCTGAATTCTTACATGTTAATCAAATCATATTATATTATGTTTTTTTTTTGTTAAAAATTGAAATGAAATTCCGACCATTGCTAATATTCTTTCCAAATAATTTTTGAAAGAATAATTAACAGTATTTGGGAAAATTAAACTAATTTCATAAGGCCTTAAACTCAGATTGAGGAACTCGTCCTTCACCTGCTTCTATCTGTGGGTGTCTGCAGCGTTTTTCTCAGCTTGTTTGATAAGTCTTTTTGCAATTTGCACTGAGTTTATTCATTTTATTTATTCTTCCATTGAAAGAGAAGCAATTTATTTGTTCAGGCATGAAATTTTGCCAAGCTAAGTTGACATTTTTAATAAAATTACACCACTTAGTCGTCAAAAATTATCTTAGATTAGGATGAGAAACAACCACACAGTAAAATTTGTAATATTATTTGCTTGGACATTGTAAGCAAATGTAATATGAGAAATTTGCTCATTTTTATTTGTTCCATGTCTTATCTAGATATCAGACATGGACTCTTTAGACATAAAGTGAGAATCCCTGCCTTTACTTAGTTAAGTTTCATTCCAGTCTGCTAAGTTTTATTTCTGTTGACATTTTTTTCTGAAATGCAACAAGGGTTCTCAAACATTTACATTTAAAGACCTAAAAGAATGAATTTAGCAAAAGAAAAAACATATGCCAATTAAAAAGTTAAGATAAATAAAAATTTAAATAATCCAATCAGCTGCTTTACACCTTGTGTAATGTCATGAGATTCATACGAAAGCTTGTATTTTGGGAGGGTAGATTTCATATTGATTTAATAATATTTTACTTGAAAATAGCATTACCAATAGGACAACTAACAATGATCTGTTGTCTGCAGATGGAAAATTATATCTTATGTGAGAGAAATTTTACAGAAAAATGCATTGTAACTCTAAATAGCAACATGCAGCACACCTGTGGATAAATATCTGTTCATTTGAAACTGAGCAGGGGCGTTTAGAACAAATACAAAAAAATTAAAAGCAGGGTGGGTTGAAATAGGCTGATAGAACCAAAAACTCAAACTTGGTTGTTGTGCATGTGCAAAGTCAGCGTCATGTTTGCTTTCCCTTGCAGGGCAGCCGCTCAGCACATGGACACGCAGTCACACACACACACACACACACACACACACACACCCACATTCAAAAATACTGATCCGCATGCGTGCGTGCTCCACATAGCTGCCTCCACCCACTTTCATTCACAAAGAGCAGCGTGGTTAGGGGGAGAAGGCGGAGCTGAAGTTCACCTAAACTTGTGTGAGTCACTGCATGAACACACCAGGCAGCTGCTGCGGGCTGCAGAGAGTGACACAACCCAAACAAAACTCTCACAACAGTTTCCGTTTCCCAGTTTCTTCCTTTGACTTGTGTGCCTTGCAAATGGTGAGGAACCAAGAGTAAATGAGGAAAATTTTCCGATGCTCTGTCCTGCAGTTTTCCCTTTAAATCTGAAGTTTCGAGCACAAAGGCCCCTGAGCGCAGGCCGGCCCACCCTGCAGATGGCCAGGGGATCAGAGGTTGTCAGCACGCTTAAACGAGCCAAGAGTCGAGGCTTCAGCCCTGCGGGGGAGGACAGAGCATGAATGGGGTATTTCCACTGGCCTCTATAGCCCCCCACTGGGCATTTGTAAAATGATTTGTGGCAAATTTGTTTAATCAATATGGATGTAGAGCTTTGGATGCCCTGAAGTTTGAAGTCTTTCTTTCCTCACTTCCCCTTTTTTTGCTTCGAAATGCATCAGCGGTCACAAGATTCTGGGACCACATTTTTGTGTGTGCATGTGTGCGTGTGTGTTAAACTGTGTGAGTACAGTGCTGAGTACGAGAGAGAGAAAGAAACTTATTGATCCGGTCTGGGTTTTGTGAAGAGCAAGCAAGTAATACAGGTTTGGTCACTGCACAGCAAAGAGTTGCTGCCTAAAATGTTTATTGAATTTCTGGTGCAAAGGAGCCGCCGACTTCTGCTGCAGTTGCTTAACTATTTTTATCTGACTGAAAGGAGTGTAGATAAGAAGTGTTTTCTGCATACAGTGTAAAGCTAAATAAAGTGGCTTAAGAGTAGTTGTGACATTATCTGGGTTATGTAGACTTTGTATCATGCAAAAAAGAAAATATTTTATGTTGTTAAGACAAAGAAAAGGACTGTGTCCTGTGTAAAAGTGGCTTTGCAGACACACAGGTGGCCACAGTCCAATTCTTCCGAAGCTACTGCCCACAGGGAATCAAAAGACAAAGAAACCATAGGGTTCTTCTTTTTGTCCAGCCTATGATTTACAGTGCCACCCCCAGCCCCACACCCAACCCTATTTACTGCCAAACACACACACACAGAGACCTAAACTTTTGCATAAACTAGAGAAAAAGAGGACTGAAGTGTTCTTCATATGCATTCTAATGATTACTTTAAGATATATTTCTGAAATGCAGCAGTACTGCTGAAGTTGGAGCTCTGAAATCTGAATTTCTGAACTTATTGGAGAAAAAAACCTGGAGCAAAATAGTTGAATTCAGTATCAGAGAGCTGACTGTATCAAAAATACTGATCCTGAAACCTAACTTCAACACTTTCTTCATTGCAAATTACAGATAATTCCAAATAAAAAGTTAGTTTGTGTCTCATTAAATCAGCCACAGTCAAAATTTAATCAATCAACTTTTTGCCTCTGTGTCATATTGCAATGCTGATTATAGCCAGCCTGGTCAGTGGAACTGAGCAGAACCCACCGGTTTTCCAACCCACAGCTGGAACGTGGTCAGTTTGGGCGTGACGTCATTTTGAAGTTCCACATCTCCACTTCAAAGGTGTCTGGAATGCTGAAATATGGGCATTTCCCACAACCTTACTGACACAAAAACATATGGTTTGCCTACATCCTGACAATCCCACTGAAAAGTGGACAATCATGCTAAAAAAACAGCTAAGGAATCTTAATATCAGTCTGTTACCTCACAACAGGCATAATCTGGTTTATATCCATGGTTAGAAATGCCATTTTTAATTGAAATTAAAAATGATAACATAGATAACATTCAAATGTTATTTTGATTAAGCAAGATAACATTTGAATGTTCTTTTTTTAATGGTATTGTGCCCATGTAGTGACACTAAAAGTTGGGTAAATGTCTCTTTACCAAGTGGTGCTTTTTGACATCAATAGACATTTGTTTTATGTCTGATTCTATTAACTCTTATCAGGACTGGTTGAGTTAATTTAAATTACTTCCTAAAATAATGGCCTAAGTAATTTTATGCCAAAAGGTTTTTTTTTTTTTTTTTTTTTTTTTTTTTTTTTCCAAAAATTTTTTTTTGTTTAAAAAAAAAAAAAAAAAAAAAAATTTTAGGAGGGGGAAAATATT
>NW_015113882.1:85926-86250 GCF_001443285.1 Poecilia latipinna | reverse complement strand
TTTTACCAAAATTGTCTTTTGGTTAAAAAAATAAATAAATAAAAAAACTTTAGGAAGGTGACAATATGATTTAAGTTCCAGAAGCTTAATGTTAGCTTACTTTATCCATTGTAAAACCAGTTCATATGTTCTTTTGGGATGATTGCCCCTTTGTAGCATGTGGTTGTGTCAACGTGTCAATCAATTGATTGTGGAAATATTGTATTGTGAAGATGTATATTGTATAACTTTCCACCCTGGAAAATAGTTCAAATGCTTCAGTTAAAACCCAAAATTACTAAGACAGACATATTCCAGATGAATGAACTTCTACCCAAGTTTTTT
>NW_015113882.1:0-82520 GCF_001443285.1 Poecilia latipinna | reverse complement strand
TTCTTCCCAAATTTTTTTTTTTTTTTTTTTTTTTTTATAATTTTCAAGCCTTAAAATATATCAAACTCTTTTATAGACCTAGTCGTCCATGAAGACATTTTGTCCAATTCTTTTAAAATCATGTGTCTCTTTATTCTGCATCTAATATCCCAGAGCCAGGGCAGATGCTGACTTTCATTCCCATTCAGTCTCTCATCCTGTTAGCTCTAATGAAAGGCAACCAGGTCAGAAAACAACATCCCATAAGTCTAAATGCTCAGGCAGCAGATGTGGTTGTGGAGAGGGTAGCCACTTGTTCCCCCCTAAAAAGGCTTGACTATTGTTCAGTAGAGCAGCCTAGGTTGTTACTATAACAACCACAATACACTCTTACCCTTGCCGGTACTTATAGAAGTACTTATTCTTTAAGCTAAATTAACTAGAAACCAGATAACACTGCAAGAAATATTTCCAAATCTTCATCCTAAAAGGTTTTACGTCTAGACGGAGTGATGTAAGACTTTCCTCCTGTATAATCAGACACTGGTCAATACCTTCATGTCTCACTGCTGTTGTTGTTAGTGGCTGCTGTAAACCTACGTTAAAGAGCCTGAAAACCCTCCAGGTGTCTTTTTGTCCCTGAGCCCCACATGAACCACAGCATTCACCATCAAGTGTCATATGCTGCATGCTTCCTTTGTGTTCAGAGAAGCTGTCTCCTTTAACACCGAAGGGCACCATTCATGGCTTTATGGTAATGTTAATAAAAAGATTTATGGGATGTAGTAAAATACCATAAAGCATTTACACATTTTGGCACACCGTCATCACTTCTCTGCTCCTTCCTTTTGGTAAACATATATAAATATATGCAGTTGAAACTACATATTAACATGCACTGAATGGCTTAGTTTGAATTATCTAAATTATTTCTTTTTGCTAAAAGCCAGAAAACTTAGAGAGAATATTTTATAGTGATTTTTTTTGTAAGTTTATCAAATTGAACAGTTTATGTACTTTTGGTGGTTATTGGGTCTAAAGATATTTTGAACTGCATGTCTTGGGTCATATTTTTAATCTAGCACACATTTCTGTATTAATATATTTCTTTATTTGTACTATGATATTTTCCTCATTATTTTTCATTTGCTGTACGTGAAAATTTATCATAATAAAAATAAAGGCTTCAAACATAATTAATCTATATTAGTGCCACTTAGTGATTTGAGTTACTCAAACAACTAAATGTTTCAATAATATGAATAATAACACATCATTTTTATATTCAGTGGTTTCACCTATTCCTGTATTTTTCTGTGGATTTTTCTCCAAATTATTCAAATAAATTCGCCCATTCGTGGATTTCTTTTGGTGGTAGAGCATATCTAAAATATTCAAAAGAAACTGCAGCTAAAGAAGCTAAAATATTTAGAGACAATGCTAACTGACAAGCTAATGCAGTGTTCTCATATGTGGCTCAAACATTGTCCTAGAGTCATAAAATAAAAAACACAAACACCTTAGGAGGAGGAACCAGTTATTTTCTGGTTGATTTTTAAACAACTAGAAAATAACTTTAATCGGTTACGCCAGTCACATCTGTATGCAAGAAGTTTGTTTTTTTGGGAGGAAGGTTAAATAATGATGATGATAATTATGCAACAAAATAGTTGCATAAATCCAAAAACTAAACATGACTTGTGGGTTTTTAGGTGACAGATTATACAAGTCTGGGTGGAGCTTTAACTTGTGACGTTGCTCTAAAAAGTATTTTACCAATATTATGTTTCAGTGTGTTAAAAATATTTTCTTAACTTTTGTACTAACTTAAATTCAACTCTATTGAATTTCATGCCTTTACAGTCATTTTGTGTCATTTTGTGTGGTGCTCTGTTACACCAGCACCACACACAAACACACACTCTAATTCCCTATAGTGCTTTACAATAAACAAGCAATAAAACATCAAACATACATAAAAGGTTTTTGTTCGCTAAGTCTCACACAAGACTTAGATTAAAGTTGTAAAGCAAACTCCCAACATATTGGGGGCTGTTTTTTAACCCCCAATATGTTATCTAACATATATGTTATTTTATTATTATTATTGTATTCCACTGGCAAACTATAACGACGATAATATGTGATGAATGTGACACAAATGATTAAACGTAAATAATAAAATTAGCATAATGATTTAAATATAGTAATCAGTGGTAGATAGGACACCATTAAAACCTGGGCCAGCCCTGATAAACTCATGTTAGTCTGATTGTTTAATTTTAATCCTGTTTCCATCCTTGATTATAAACTCAGCTGGTTGTTTTCTGATAACAATAATCCATCATCATTTGATGATGATTGTTACAAATGACTACCTTCCTAAAACAATAGCCTACGTAACTTTTAGCCAAAAGTGATTTATTATTACTATTATTATTTTTATTTTTTGCCTAAATCATCTATTGGCACAAAAAAGGTGGTGATTCTTGTAGCAAAAAAAACTTTTGGGAAAAAATGACTTAGGTCATTATTTTAAGAAGGTGCCAGTATATTCTCATGAATTACAAGTTAATTTAGTTGAAATCAAAAGACATTTAATTCTCCAGGTGTTCCTGGAATCTCTGATATATAACAAATGCTCTTACTCACAGATGTTCATAACATGGTTCATGAATCAAACCTTAGCATCTGTTTAGCTTTCACTCACCAACAACAAAACGCCAGAGTTGGCAGTTTGCTGTTGTATAAGTGTTACATTCTCATAAGCTAATTAGAAGTGGGAGAGGAGGCCTGATATCCTGCAGCCCCCTCTGCTCAGCACTTCCCACCCTGTAAATGTTTATGGCCCTGACCCAGATTGCATCTCAGATTTGAGGGATTGGCCCCCTGTTGACTCACAGCTTGATGGGGACTACTGAGCTCTCTCTATCTCTTTGTTTATTGTGTCTCAAATTCTTCCAGTTTGACCTCCGCTGCAACCCCCACCTTAAAAAGAAAAAAAAAAGGTATCTGCTTCTTATCACAGAGGCTTGCAAATTAATAAAAACTGAAACTTTTGCACTAAATGGTCTCTGAAAACACATTCCTTGCTGGGATTTCCTGTCTCTCTAATGTGTGACTTTAACTCTCCAGCTTCGTTATTGCCCAGGACCATCATACGCTTCTTGAGTGCATGGCTGATTACAAGTGAGAGTGAGAAGTAGACACAGTGGGGTTCTCTTCATACAGTGAGTCCTTGTTTCCCCCAACACTCTATTGTTTATTGATGGAGGCAGTTCTCATAGTCATGCAATAACAAAAGCCTGACTATTGGTGTGTTTACCTCTGCACAGGAACTACTGGGCAATTCTCCATTAAATTACAGCCATGTGTGGGCCGGTGATCTCTCCCCTCACCCGCCTGCCACCACACCAGAGACACACACACTCATGCCTGTCACACACTCAGAGTGCAGGAGGGACATTACACTGTTGCCATGGCCATAAACCTAGACCTAAAAAGAAAACAGGACTAATCAGTAACTTTCTTTGTCAGGTCCTTCATCTGCAAGGAAAATGACCAAAAAAAAGAGAAGGAAATGCAACAATGTGACAGCGATTAGCCCCTGAAACTAAATGTGAGGGTTTCATGACCAGAGCAGAAGTTGTTTGTGGAATACTTTGGCACATAAATTCCTCGAGCACCAACCCCCATCCCCACAGCCACTGGTGTGAGACAAATAAGCACCCATCTTGCTATCACAGGCAGAGTCCATTACACTTCCTGCTTCAACCAGGTGTTACGACCATTTCCGGCTGAACTCTTTAAATGCAAATGATTCTGTTAAATTTCATCCCTGGCATAGCTTAAAATTTGTGCTGTGATATTTATGCTCACTGACATTTCTTTGGGACTTTCCAAATTACAGAATTGGGAAAGAGTTGCACTGCAACTCTTTCCCAATTCTGTAATTTGGAAGTTTATTGACATACATATAATGGGATGTCTATATTTTTTTTCTGACCAATTCCTTCACATTTTTAAATTCAGCTTAATTTGTAACATCACTATTAGAAAAAGTCTTAATTGTGTTTGCTTGAACTTTTTAATAATTCAAATTGAGCATATCAAGCTAATCAATGCAGCTTGAAATAGAATAAAAATATTCTTCACTATCCCATCAAAGAAAATTCAGATGTAACATCAGCATCAAGACATGCTGGTTCACACACAGATAAAAAAGTAACAAGATTGTATTAAAACAAACTAAAAACTAAAAACATAATACAATAAAGATAAGAATAGAACATAAAAATATTGCAACGTTGTCAGAAATGGCATAGTCCGATCAAAGGAATGTGTAACTGAGTAGGAACTTTTGTTTTTATTATTTACATAATGTGCGCTGTCCAAACAACATATCAGATGATGGACTTCAAATAAGCCTGATATTCACTTTTACCTCAAGCTGAAAATAGAAGATTTATTTTAATGTTTCCATTGTGTACTTCTGGATTGAAGCTGGTAGGCATACAGTATTTGCCCACTTTTGTTTTTTGTTTTTCTATTTCATTGTGATTAAAAAAACAAAGACAGTTATCACATAAGTAAATACAAACAGCAGTTTGAAACGGTGACTTAATTGATTAGGCCATAGAATCAAGAAATCAGAACCTGTCTGACAACATGAAGTAGGTCAAAAATATTGAAAAAGCAACACATCAGTTTCAACAACTCAATGCTTGTACCAGCTTATCCTGTGGGCTGTGGAGGGGTGAGGGTCTAAAAGATGGGGGGATGGGGAGGCGCATGGACAACTCATCCAGGAGTCCAGGAGGAAGGAGACTAGGCAAACAAAAAAACATCTCAAATTTGCTAAGACAAAAAAGCAGGAGTTTTGAAAAAATATTCCATTCACTGATAAAAACAAACAAAAAAAAGAATGAATGGATGGATAGCAGGTAATGGTCCACAATAACTTTATATGTATGTAAAGCCAGGAAGGCATCCAGAACCTGCATCTTAAACACTACAAACATCAGATTTTTTTTAGTTTGCCTCAAAACAAACAGATTCAAATAAAGTAAAAATGTAAAATCAGAAAAATGCTTCAAAGCTACACCCGAACAGGCAGGACCCACTGTACACTTTTAAAACCTCTTGATTATTCTTTTCCTCTCTGTAAATAATTTGACTTTATCCACAGTATTGAATGCAAGGGGAAAAAAAACTTTCTTCCCATTATGTAAAATTTACACTAATTCTGTACAAACCTAACAATATGCAAGAAATTGTTTTTGCTACAACTCTTCGTACAACGTTTAATGTTATATATTACTTAAAGTCTGTCTGAACTGTTGCTGTATGGTTCAGGGTGCATATATCTAATGAACGATATTGACACAGCAGAAGAACATCTAATACCTTTCACCTTTGACGCCACCGAACAAAAGAACAATATGAATGTTGCTGAAAAGGAGCCTACTGGGAAGGGTGTGTTCTGATCAATAATAAAAACAGTTTGACACTGTCGTAATTGCAGTCAGGTGGCGTACTTGTATTTTCTAGGTAATGTCATGTTTAGAAGATTGAAACCTAAGGGGTGGTGTAGAAAATTACTGTATAATCTTGAAGGTGCAGTCATAGAAATAAGCACATTGATTGCAAACGATCAAAACCTCTGGTGAAATGACAAATATGAATGAAAAAAAAAACAGTCAATTCAAGAAACAAGAAAGGTCAGCTCAGATGTTTCCATTTGTGTTTGTCTATCTTCAGCGCTGCTTACCCTTTGTTCAGGAACAAAGACCAACCATGAAAAAAGCCTTTTCCTTTGTACTTTGTGTAAATATGATGATGTTATTCATGGGTACAATGTGGAATGTCGTGAAGGACTTTTGAAGAATGTGATTGGGGCATAAAATAGTAAAACAAGAAGCACATCAAATAGAAATAGGGTATTTCTGGTGTCATTGGTGTGAAACTTACTTTGCATTAAGCCCATATTTCTGTATTGAAAAGATTTTTTATTGGTCTAATCTTAAATATCATGTGGTCATCAACATAATGGAATAGAAAATCCATTATAATTAAAAGAAATAAAGGCTTAAAACATCAGTTTGTGTGTAAATGATCAATTTAATGAGTTTCAGTTTGTGAATTGAATTACTGAAATAAATGAAGTGTTCAATAATATTCTAATTTATTAATTATAGCTGTCTTCTGTCTTCAACAAACTCTCACTCTGGTTCAGCTGACAATGTTTTTATGTGGAGCAATTTACTAAATTGATCAATCAAATCTTTTTTGGAGGGTATGGCAGATGATTCATTCCTTTTTTTGGTACCTGATATTTTTACAATACAATTAATTTTTTTCTATGAAGACAGAACGCAGAATTTTTTTTTCTGGTTTCATAAACATAGTGCTTTTCCTTTGATTGACATATATTTTAATAGTTGATGTTGGTAGATCTATAGAATAATTTGCACAGCCTATAATTCAGTTTTTCAAGCTATAAAAACAAAAATAGGTGTGATTTTTGTTTTTCAAAATCTGCAGGAGCATCTCACAGCGAGGCTGTGGCTGTAAACGTAACAGACAGTTGAAGTCCAGTAGAAAACCAGAGTTTAGTATAGAAAGCGACTCAGATGGCGATTCTTTAACATGTAGTGATGACATTTTTGACACAACTGAACCAACTTCTAAGGTTCACAGCGAGGGACAAATAATTTATGAGACGAGGAATTCAGAAAAACTCGTATTGAGAAATCAACTGTTGTGAAAAAAAAAAAAAAAAAAAACTATTTCCAAGCACTGTCAGGTGAAATCACTCAGTCAGGTTTATTCATATATTCATATATTGTAGAGAGCTTGTAGGACAATCAATAATAATTTACTGATACACCAACATTTTTTGACTTTTGCCTAATTAACATTTCTTATCTCTCCAACATGTATAAAAAATAAAGGTGAATTGCATTTTTTGTCACCAGAGACTCTAAGTTTTGTCTTAATTAATAAATGTCTTAGAGGGATAAATGTTTCAGCTCTTGACATTTTATAACATGAGAACCTCATCATGTGGATCACATGTTTGATTTTGCATCAGATTGATGCACCTTTATTACATGTCAGGTTAGACTTTGCAGCTTCCTCTGTAGTAACACATCTGTTTCTTACTCAGCAGATTCAAACCTCCATACTGCATTATTACCTCCAAAGTGGCTTATTGTTTATAACTCTTGAATGTTTAAATCTTAGCTTAAAGAACTCATTTGTTAAGATCTATTTAAAGATTTACAAGAGTCAGTGACGTCAAAGAAACAATAAGGATGACTAAAACCAAAACTATTCCCAGAAATCCTGCTTGTTTTGGCATCTGCACTGATTTTCACACTGATGTTAAACTGCTCATCCTTCCTTATGCCTTTCATCTTTTATTGAGTCCTAAAGAGACACATGTTCAATTCCCCAATTCCTCAGCAAGTGCCGGGGTCCTATTGTTCGTCCGCTGAGAGGTCCTGCTCGTAAAGTCAGACACACATGACACACGAGAGAAGGTCCAAATGTCACAGCAAACAAGGAATCAAAAGGATGGGAGTTATTGTTACTGGGTGGCTTTCAAGTAAAACTTTAATTGTTAAAAGAATGACAGCGTCAACAACAAATATATATAAATGTATGTTCTTGACAGGTTAAAAACATCCAAAAAGTGGGTCTGGAAGTCAACCATTTCCAAGTTGATCTCAGGGACAAAGTAAAAAGTTGTAACTTTATTTATTTTTTTTATAGTCATTATATTGAGTTTATTATTATTATTTCATCTGTAATTATCCAATTTCCAAAAGAGGTAGCTGCTCTCACAGCTGACATGCCGTCTGGTTCCCACAACTGCAGCTTTACGACTGTGCACAGTTTGACTTGTTTGGGCTGAACACAGAAGAAACGCTTTATTCAAGTGTAGCTTCTTATTGGGGCAATAAACTGTCTAGACAGCACTCCCCTCTTTTTCACCTTCAGCCAGACCCTCAAAGAACATTTGTTTATCTGAATATATTGGCGTGTCTTTGTCTCCTGTTTATCAGCTGTGGTTCCATGTAACACATGCTTAGGCATTTCAAGTTTTGTAAAAGGCCAATCTCACATATGTGTGAGGTTACCTCAGCTGTACTCACAGAAGTTCATTTCAGGTCATACTCTTGGCCATGATGTTTTACATTCCTCTGAACGGCACATTTCTTTCCAGCTTGGTCAATCCAGCTTTATAATTGTCTTGTGTTTGGATGCAAAATCCAAATATCCAAATCAAACCTCACATACTAAATCCAGAGGCAGTGTCTAATATTCTCCAGTTAATCATAACAACTTAAAAATTTTTAACAGGGATGAACTGACTTATCAGCATGAATTTCCTTGATTTTGGGAGATCGGGAGATCTTATTGTCCAATCTTATCGAAAAATTAACCATTATCTCTTTTTGCTCTGCTGTGAGAGAGGTTTGACTGACAGACTGGCCCACCAGATCATGTCTGCACTTTTGAAGTTAACAATAGTTGCCCCACTGTTGCCAACTCGGCAACTTTCGTGCTATATTTAATGACATTTCAGACAAAAGAAATTGGTAATCAGGCTTTTTAAAGACTGGTGATTGGCAATCAGACAGAAAATTGTAATCATTGCACTCCTAATTTATTATTTTGAAAAGTGTAAAACAACAGGATCCTAACAGTTGCAACAGTAACAGTGCGAATTATAATGAGCCTCCCCTAAATAAACTATTATCTTTGCACAATTCTTTCTGATGTGCATTCTAAAATTGTTTAAAGCCTTCCGGTTGAATGATGTTTTGGAAAATACTGTTCCATAATAGCACTCCCCTTCTCTCCTATTAACCTTTTGCATTTCATTTCGCTTCAGTGAGCCTTCCTGTCTCCACAGTTTTAAAAGCTTGGTGAGAAAATCACAATCCAAAAAAGAAATAAATCCTGTCTGAAAACTAGCATTGAGAAACCAAAAAGATATGACCACCTTTTACTCTGTTTGCACTGAACTCATCAGGATTTTTAGCTTATAGTTCTTGAAATGTGACTGCTGGTAGGTTATCTTGCTTACTGTCCTATGCCTGAGGTGCTACATTAATAATGGCACCCCTCTCTTTGTTGTTTCTCCCTAGTGTTTTGCAGTGAACTTCCTGGAATGCTTTAGGCGCACAAACTGAGCCAACAATGTGGATGTAAAGCAGGGCCAACAGAATTTATCCAACCTCCATTTCTGTAGAACAAAGCAGCATGAAGGCAGCTTAAACTGAATTAACTGGAACAAATATCTCACCAAACACAATCAGAGCTTCAGGGCGCTTCCTTGTTTGTATTTACATATGAATTTCTATATAATCAACGGTAGAAGCACAATAAAATGACAAAGTATAAATGAGTTGCTTATGAGTTCTAATGATTTTAACATACGTACATCTTATAGATAAACATACTGTTTATGTAAATGTAGTTTTGGCACATTTTTTTCATAAACCTTCTTTGACTACATGATTGGAACTAATGCCTTGAGAAACTAGGCATCCTTCACATGCATTTGAAGGACAATGATGAATGCAAATTCTGCCCATTCTTCTTTCCAAATTGCTCAACATCAGTTAGATTAGATGGATGTCATCTGCCATTTGTTTTCAAATCTTGTCACATTCTCATATTGATTAAAGACTGGACTTTAACTGATGATTCTTAGAAATCAATACACACTTTGATCTAAACTATTTCATTTTAGCTCTGGATGAATGTTCTGGGTCATTGTCCTGCTAGAAGGTGAACATCCATCCCTATCTCAAGTATTTTGTTCTCTCTAGCATGTTTTATTTCAGTATTACCGTGGCATGTTGGTGATATATCGTTTAAATTGTGTATTCTTTGTATTTTTACTTCATAGAACTGCTGAATTTCTAATAGGTGGGCTTTTGGTACTAATTTAGTGACTTCTGAGAGCCCTGGATTTCAATTCTGAGTAAATTCCCTCAATACTAATTAGCAGCACAGTTTTTAGATTTTGGCAACTATAACTTTGTGTTAGTCTATCAAATAAAATCCCAGTAAATTAAGCTTTGATGTGTCAATTCTAATATAAAAAGATGAATCCTCTGTATATCTTTGCATTGATAGGAGATGCTTTTTCTCACACTGTAATTATAATTGAAATGTTTGTATTTGAGCAATTTTTTTCATATTTTATTTAATATACATACCATATTATATGTTGTGCATACCCATCATTAGCTGAGTTTAGCATGAGTACTTTATGATGCAACTGTTGTGTCACGTTTCAGTGAGAAACTGCTCCTCGTGTTAAAGCCTTTAACAAGAGGAGCAGCGGCCAGACGAGCGAGCCCCCACAAAATGGGTGGTCATTTTAGTTGAGTTAGGGGAAGGAGCAATGTCCACTTTTTAAGCGCTGTAAGTTGAAGACCATTTAAAATGAAGAGACTCGGCTGATCTGTGTTACAGTAGCCTACATATTTCATGAAGGAGGAAAAACAAGACCCAGAAGTTGGATATTATTAACCCTGCCTCCATCCCTCCGCCCGGCCACTAGCGTGCCTCCCCACGCCCCCTTCGGCCACACCGCTCTGCTCATCAATAGGGAGCGGATTTGAATAATGTGTGAGCGCTTGGACTGGAGCCAATCAGCTGTCGGGGGCCTGCGATAAATCGCAATGCATTATTGATAATAATAATCACGTTGACATGCGCATTTCTACTGGAGGGGGGTTAATTTTTCCAAGGCGAAGAATTTGTAGAAGAAGAGGAGGAAAATTGCCTGCGACTCTTTGCTCCTGATGGTTGCACCATGTCGAGGCGCAAGCAAGCAAAGCCGCAACACATCAACTCTGACGAGCCCAGCTCATTGGGAACTGGTGAGTTTTACACGCTAGATAAGCGGAGGAAACTGGGGCACCAAACTCGCTCCTTTTATGAACGAGTTCCACTGTCTTTTTTTTTTTTTTTCCATGCTCGAAGAGTTGGATTTATTTCTTTAAAAAAAAAAGTACAGAAAGAAAAAAACGTCCTCTCGCACTGTGACCTGTTGCTGGCCCTTTGACTTGGTCGAGGTTGGCCTAAACTTAGCCGCGGTCGTGGGAAGAGTCTCGTTGGAAAATAATTGTGAACACATACAGGCTCACAGGTGTCTCGCGACTTAAAAATGCAGCATTGTAAGTTTTTACTCCTTGAAGCGGCCGACTCAAGTCGCTTGCTTGTAACTTTTTGTGTAGCTCAGAGCAACTGGCTCTCATTTAAGTTAAAATTGTAACATTAATTTGAGTCAGATTAGTGTGCTTGTGAAAAATTAATCCTCTTATTTTTCGTTCGTTTTATGTTTTTTATCCATCCAGTTAGATTGCAAATTCGGACTTTTTTAAAGAATATTTACAGTTTTAGTAATCTAAAAATCTCATTGATTTCTTTTTTTAAGGGGGTTACTGCGCAGTTTCGCTCTTCCTCGTTGCTTTTAACAGTTGCCAACAGTTGTGGTTTTGTAAGCTTATTATTCAGTTGTAGTCATGCATTTTACACAATTATTGAATTTTACTTGCTTCCAAATATGTTTCATGCCCATATTTCAGACAAAGGTATCTAAAAACTGTATGAAATGTGACTCTGGTGTAAGCTGACCTATAGGCAATAAATCCCCCAGTTTAATGCATGACTGTTTCCTTTAGTACATATGCGGAGAGGTGGGGGATGGAGCAGCAGTCGCCTTTTTTGTGGAGACTGGGTGGGGGTGCGTTTTTTTTTCCTTCGGTGTTGCCATATGCAAGCTCCGTTGCAATCGCACTTCTTACCTTTTTTAGATTTGTGAAACTGAAGTTAAGATAAGTTGGATAAGATGAGGTTTATTGCAACAGAATGTCGCGTTACAGGAAGATTTGTGTTTGCTCCCATTCATTTTGAGTCTGACCTCGTGTCAGATCCCAGTAAAGGTGATCAGAAACAGGTCATGCGCCGTCAACTGCTGAACTGCTGCTTCTTTCTCGTAAATGTGGCTTATAATAGATAAATATTCGTTTCATTCAAAGTTTGCCAACCACGCTTGTACATGCTATCAATTCGCAGGTGTTTTCGCCGCTTAAGTTAAGAGCGGTCTAACTGTATAATGTGGGAAACCACACTCACTACTCCCTCTTGGACCAGTTTGGGTTGTTTTTTTTTTCTTCTTTTTTCTTTTTCTTTTTTTTTTTTTTCGTGACACCGCTTCAGTGCCTCCTGGTGAGCAATTAACAAGGCCAAAAGTTCCAGTGGGCAAATTCAAACAGGTGGTTTGCCTTCTTTCTTTGGGAGCATTTGCATTTAACAATGCACCCAGTTGTGAAATGGCCCCTCGGTCAACAGATAAATTAAAATGCACACTTTAAAAAACAATCAGTCTGTCTTTGTGTGTAAAGAAGTAGTTAATGGGGTTGTAAATGCATACTTGCATTGTTGGATACTTATTTTGTAGATAATAAAATAAGTGGTTTTATTTTGTTGGCATTAGAAGTGAGCCCAAACATTTTTTTTTTCTTTATTTAAGCAATTTTAATTTAAAAATTGAAGGGAACTAAGTGAGAAGAATCTCCTGCTTCTTTGTCTTTTAGGCTTTGTTTTATCAAAGGTGGATGATTGCCCTCTGCTGGCCCTGTGGACACTTGGCAAATATGTTTTAACTGCTGTGATGCTATAACATTTTAAGATATTTTGTTGTTTTCTGTAATTATTGCCCATTTTTAAAGATGAAAATTTGTTTAGTTATCAAACAAGGCTATATAAAGTGCATTCATGTAAATCTCATATTCTCTACTTGAAGGTATTCCTCGAGATGATCAAGCCGAAGATGCAGAAAATGATGTAAAAAGGCTAAGGATGGATGAAACCAAAGTCTGCAAAAAGTGTTGTGCAGAATACTTTGATGAAGCAGAGTTTCTCGAGCATGAAAAAAATTGCACTAAAAGTCAGCACGTTGTCATCATGAAAGAGGGAGATTACAATGAGGTGCCTGAGGAATATTCACAAGGGTCTCCTGAAGGCCTGAACAGTGACCATGACGATGGTCAGTCAAGCAGTCATTCCAATGCAGACCAACTTGAACGGGCGGAGGAAGAGTCGAGCATGAATGCAGAGGATTCTGCACAGCAGGATCAAGAAGAGATGTCCAATAGTCCTGAGAGAGCGTTCCAGCCTTCACCTAAAATCCAAGATTCAAATGTCACTCTTCAAACCTTGCCTGATACTAAAGTGGCTGTCTCCCAGCATTCTTCAAATGCACCCCAGGCCTTGCCACAGGATGTCTTTCAAGCTATCCCCATCATCTTGGAGCAGCTAGTGTGCCTTCAGCAACAGCAGTTACAGCAAATCCAGCTCACTGAACAGATTAGAATCCAGGTTGCCATGATGACCCCACAGGGACTGCAGCCATCAGTGAGTACAACAATGGATCCCCTCAAAGCTCTGGGTGCACACTTGTCTCAACAGCTGTCTGCAGCAGCAGCTCTGATAGGCAAAAGGACTGGCAGTCAGAGCCTTACCATGGAGTCAGTAAAGCAAGGTAAACTACCTCTTCCCACTGGAATTCCTAACTCTCTGAGTTCAGGTTTGAGACCATCGGCCTCTAAAACGGACATTTTGAAGTGTGTTCCGGATCTGGGGAGCCGTTTACAACCACTGCTGCCCCAGTCTCCAGGTGTCATGAGTTTCCCTAGTAACTTTAATGGTATCCAATCAGGGATTGACCCTTCTAAAAAGCTGAAAGCAAAGATACTAACCCTCCCATCAGAATCAAAGAATGGGGAATTATTGTTCAAGCACAAGTGTAAATACTGTGGAAAAACCTTTGGCAATGACAGTGCCCTCCAGATTCACCTCCGTTCTCACACTGGAGAGAGGCCTTTCAAGTGTAACATCTGTGGAAACCGCTTTACAACCAAAGGAAACCTCAAAGTGCATTTCCAGAGACATAAAGATAAATATCCTAACATCAGTATGAATCCCCATCCTGTACCAGAGCATCTCGACAGTATTCCCACCAGCAGTGGCATTCCTTTTGGTATGTCTGTGCCCATCGACGAGTCAAATCTGACAGAAACTAAACCTGTCATAAGTCATCCAGCTGCTGCTGGGTTCAATCCACAGCCAATACCAGGATTCAAACCCATGTTTGATGGCTTTGGGAGTGAGCCGTTCTCTCAAAAGCCCTCCCCATCGACGAGTGATAATTCTCCATGCATTTCCACAGTGTTTGGTCGAGACCCGGGACTTGATCCAAATCACAAGGAGGCTAAAGAAATGCTTGGTGCATTCCATCACATGAATGGTGGTGCCCTTCCAGGAGAACCAAGCTCTGGAACAGCAAAACTTCAGCAAATGGTGGATGGGCTGGAAAAGAGGACCAACGATCCCAATGAGTGTGTTATCTGCCACAGGGTGCTCAGCTGTCAGAGCTCTCTCAAAATGCATTACCGCACACACACTGGTGAAAGGCCATACAAGTGCAAGATCTGTGGCCGTGCATTCTCAACAAAGGGTAACCTCAAGGCTCACTATGGAGTGCATAGAGCCAACACTCCACTTAAAATGCAACACTCGTGTCCCATCTGCCAGAAGAAGTTCACAAATGCTGTTGTTCTGCAGCAGCACATTCGTATGCACATGGGTGGGCAGATCCCCAACACTCCAATGCCAGAAAGCCAGTATGAAGCAACAGAAGCAATGGAGCCATCCAAACCAGAACAGAAGTCTATGGACAACAGTGGTGTTGACGCAACCATGGAAGGTCATGAACCAGAGCTTCACTCCCAGAAGCTGACTGACTCCTTAAACTCTCTCCCATCTGCCACTGAAGAGCATCCGCAAAAGCTTGCAGCCCCTTTACCGTTCTCCAGCCTAGATGTTCTGAAGAATCTCACCTCTGCCCTCGTCCTGAAACGACAGAGCAGCACCACTTCAGAAAGTGAGGGAACACCCAAAGGCTCGCCGCCAGTTCAGAAAGAGCAGGAGTATCAGAACGGCCGAAGCCCAGCCATATCCGACTCAGCCGTGTCGTTTCACTCCTCTTCCCCAATGAACATCAGCAAGTCCCCTGAGGCAGCAGGTGATGAATTTACTCGCAGTCTGACCAAACAAGAACCTGATGGACCACAAGATGGAGGCGAGTCAAGTGGAGCCCTTGACCTCACGGCTTCTAGCAGCTTTAATACCAAAGTGATTAAAGAAGAACCCGGTGTCCCATTTACAAATGGGGACTATGGTGAGTTTTAACTATGTTTAAATGTTGGAAGCTGTCAAATAACTGAGCATTGATCTATTTTTTTCTTGTCTTTTGCATTCACAGCTCCCAGCAACATGCCTTTTATGAAGATTCCTCCAAGTTTGGGCAGCCTAGAAATGAAGATTCCACCTGAAAATCCTTTGGGCCCTCATGGATTATTCAGCTCCCAAATGCCTCAGGGAACAGCTGTACCTTCCGCCATCTCCACAGCACCTCGGCGATCCACCAAACAGCACATATGTAACGCATGTGGCAAGAACTTCTCATCGGCCAGTGCTTTGCAGATCCATGAGCGCACGCATACAGGGGAGAAGCCATTTGCTTGCAACATCTGCGGCAGGGCTTTCACCACAAAGGGAAACCTGAAAGTAAGTCTTCAGAGGGTTTTTGGGAATTGCTGAGGTCAATTTTGGGTATCGGCTTTTAACTAGGTCATTTATTCTCTTTTTAAAGGTACATATTGGCACCCACATGTGGAACAATTCATCTCGCCGTGGCCAGCGCCTTTCCCTGGACAATCCCATGGCAATAATGGCAATGGGCTCTGAAGCCAAGATTCTCCCAGATATGTTACAGGCACCCAAAGAGCTGGGTGCGCCACAGATGAGCTTTGACCCGACTATCTGGAACCAGTATGCTGCTGCTGCCTTCACTGGTGGCTTGACCATGAAGACCAATGAAATTTCAGTCATTCAAGGAGGCGGCATCCCGTTGCCTGGGAGCCCTGCCGGGGGGCCACTGATTGGCTCTACCGGAGGCCTCTTGAAGATGGATGGATCTCACTCTGGCTTGCCCGGCGCAATGGCTGAAATAGAAAAGAACAGTTCAGAAAGTGTGCCAAAGTCACAGTTTCCACATTTCATGGAGGAGGGCAAAATTGCAGTTAACTAATTTTTTTGTTTGTTTTTGTTTTTTTAAATCAGCAGGTAATCCCTTTCCACCCCTCTTCAATTTGCAAATGTGTCCCATTATATTTGAAAGAGGTACAATCAATGTTCAGAAAAAAAAAAAAAAACTTTCAGAATTCCATCTGGATTGGCTGAGAGATTTTGTTTTACATTTAATTTAGACTTTCTTTCCCCTCCTGATCTCATTGATTCTCGAGTGTTAAGCTCAACTTGATTTATTACTACTGTAGGATTTTTTTAATTTTATTTTATATGAACACATATGCGGGTATTTTCTCATGTGACTTTTATTTGTTTTGCTGTCTATCCAGAAGTTTGAATGTATGACTTACTTGAAACTTGCTTTAACTCAGACTGTCTCCTTGAGAACTTCTTGAAGGATTATGACTTTTGTAGGAAAAGTTAAAGGACGTGAATTTTAAGGACCCCAGTCTGACCGGACAGGGCATGGTCTCAGTGTTTAGAATTAATACTATGGCTCACTACATGTATCATTTAGGACTACTTTCCCTTCTGTTGTGTGCCATAGGTTTTATGACATTGTGCATTTTTCTAGTGATAATTGTCATTAACTTTTTCTCATTGTGAAGGGCCTTTGATCAGATTGGCTTTCATATAAAAATAAGTCAACGTTCTACAGTTTTATATTGTAGATTATAAATGCATTTTTATTGTATTGGTGCCAAGATACCGATGTTGATTCATATATCCAAGTGCCTGATCTGACCTAAACCTGCATTTTAAGGCACTGTTAGATTGTTACAAATACTCTTAGACTGAAAGAAATGGTGTTTCCCGGTCTAGTGTGGCATACATTTCATAATATTTTCATAATTTACTCAAGTTGGTTTTCACCCACATACTCGGCTCTGAAAGTTACATTGGCACATTTAGTAGGCTGAGCTCAGAAGGCCGTCTTACGCTTAGTGTTGTCATGCCTGCACTTTATTTCAGGTTCTGCTTTTACATTTCACTTCGCTTGTAATTGAATGAAGAGGTGACAAATTGTCATTTTTGTTGACCTTTCTTTCCGCAATGATCCAAACTAATGGTCAAGATTTCCTTATTTCTTCCTTGGTCTTATCAGTTTGTAGCAGAATTTATTTATTTATGATACGAAATGCTTGAGTTTAGGGGTAAGTTTCTACCTCATTTCGATATTACTTGTCCCTCAGTGCCCCTCACACTCAATGCAACATTCTGTATATTTTCTTCCTGTGTATGCTATGGAAATTTTCACTCTCAACCTGCTGAGTTGAACAGTAATGAATGTATCACTGGACACTTTACACAACTCAGCCTGGTCCGAGTACTTTGTAGGCTCCTGCTGTTCATTCCTTTATCGATATGCATTTGCCAAGTTGTGCCTTTCTTTAAGTAAACCATGTCAAACCTGTTCTCAAGTTGCTTCCACAGTTCAAGCAACGTGGAGCCAATTTGATCCTGTTTACAGTGTAAATGTGTGTTTTTCTTTCAGTTTCTTTGAGCTAAATGTTTTCTGATTTTTGAAGAATAAAATCAGGGTGACTTTTTTTGACACTTTTCCTGTTGTCTTTTTTTCCAAAACTAACCAACCTGGTTGGCTACCTGGGTGGTAGCGTTACTTTTCTAGTTTGTGCCATGCAAGCACAAGAACTCAGCTGAGCTTTAGGTTAATTTTTGACTCTAACAATGCCCAACATTCACATAAATCCCTAATTTACATCAATTGACTTTCAGAGGACTCTATAGTGAAATCCTTTCTCCTAATTCTCATTTCCCACCATCATTAATCCAGTGGCATTTTGCATTCTCAACGAAATCCCATTTGCATCCACAACCGAAGCATGCAGTCCATTTTGTGTCAACTGTACATTGGCCACTTCCTCTGCAGTTTTAAATGGGGCAATAATTTGCATAATTGACCTTAAAGGAACCAAGTAATTCTTGTGGACAAATGGGAGGGAGTCTTTAGAAATGATGTAGTCTGTGCAAACACCAAATCATTTCAGATGTCGAGAGCTATAGAGATTTTCTGTTTACGTTATGTCTTGTTTTTCAGAGATGGATTGCTGTTTTTGACATGGGGAATATAGATTACAAAGCCTTGTTTAAAAGAAAATCTAAATCAACCATGATGTGCAAAGAAAAGTACACAAGATGAAGAATGACCAGGTGTCATGCATAGTTGAAACACTATACAGGATGGAATCATGAAAGCCAAAGCTGATTTCCATAGTGGTGGTTTCCTAAATCATGATAACAAAGACTAGTTCGCCTCTGCAAATGTCTCAACGCTCATGCCAAAGTGGTGGCATGCAAATTTAATTATTGTAGGCATTACTCATTATACAAATGGTTCATTTTGCAACAAAAGTGTACAGTCACCCAGTGTTTGATTTACATTAATAAATGTTTGCACCTGTTGCTTTGTGGATTTATAATTAATTCTGAGGGTGTTCAACACACCCAGCCACCTTCAGGCCACAGATCCAGGTGAGCTTTGGAAGCCTTGTGGTCACCGAATATTGAAACTTTGCCTTAGTAATTTTTCACTTACTATCAATCCACCCACATGTTTTAGTAATTTTCAATTACATAATATTCATCCTCTAACTTTGTTCACATTTTGTCATGTTACACCCACAAATGTAATTTTATGTGTTGGACTAACACAAAGCAGTGTACAATTAAGAAGTGGAATGAAAATTATCCATAGTTGAAGGTCTCTGAGTGAGAAGAATTTAACTTTTACAGTTGCATGTTTCTATTAAGTTTACACACATATAGGGAATGTATTCTTGCATTCTTCTCTGCGTGACATCTTGAGCTAAGTCCAATTGTGCAGAAAGCATGTGAACAGAAATTCCAAAGCATTATTTGAATGTAGCGTACACTTTGAACTAAATCCTTTCATGATACCTCTGACTCCATGTTTAGGGTTTTCACATCACTGGCAGGTGAACACTGACCACAGGCTCATTTCTTTTTTTTTTTTTTTTTAGCCTGTAACAGCTTTTCTTCCAAGGGGCACTATTTCATATTTTTAATAAGCTTATTAATTCTGACCAGCTTTTTTCTGTCTCAAGAAAACCATCCTTGTAGCACGATATTGCCACAACTATTCACCTTTGGGAGACAACAGTGTTTAAAAAAAGTTTATGTTTGGCAAAAAGTTTGATTCTGAGACCTATTTTTACACTGCAAATTGTCACCTAGTCTTTTTATGACTGTCTTTCAATTATGTTTTTTCTTGAAACCTTAGGCATTTATTTATTTTATTGAATGAATTAACGTCTGCGGCCATCTTGGTCCAGGTAGGAATTTAATAACTTTCTTCTAAACCATTTAACTGTAGCTCTGCCTTTACAGTCTTTTTCAATAAATTAGTATATGTATTCCAGTGAGGCTTGTTAGTCAGATTAAAAGTACCTTTTGAAAAAAAGCAACTTTTAAGCAGATACACTTACATTAAGGCCATATTTCTGTTTTAAGCATGTTTTTATGTAGGATGTAATATTCAACTCTTAAATGTCACGCTTTCATTACAGAAAATAATAATTAACAGAAATAAAGGCTTGACAACATCAGTCGCCGGCCACCATTGATGCTGCCACTACCTTGTTTCATAGAGAAGATGTGTCCAAAGTGATGTAGTCTTTATTTTTATTTTTTTTAATCAAAAATGAAAAACTACACGAAAAATATTAACCAGTATAAGTTACTAATTTGTGTTTGTTCTTTTACTTTTCATGTCTAAATAGCATTATAAATATAGTCACGTCGTCTTTCCGCCCGGTTGTTTGTCCCCAAACATCCGGGCCGTCTCTGTCCCCAGCACCGCCACCCTACGCACTGTCCTGAGTGACAACTAGCAGCCTCCGCCCAGGCTAGAACCGCTACAACCAGGTTGACTTCTTCCTACGCCTACCCGTTACCGGGGAGCCGCAGGAATGACCGACAGTATTCCCCTTCAACCGGTGCGGCGTCAGAAGAGACACGACAGTAAAAACAGGAATGGGTAAGGGCGTTGGACAGCGCCGTAATGTTAATGTTATGTTTTTTGCTGTTTTTTGTACTTGTCGGGTTCTGCTGTTGTACCGTAAATTGTTTACACCTCCGCGTCGACATTGTGTCCGAGACCTATCTAAACCTATGCTACTTTCTCTTGTTTTTTAGTGGTTTAAAATGGCTAAAAGAGAGATTCATGCTTACATTTAACATGTCGCTATTCATTGTTGCACTTTAACAGCTAGCGTTAGCTAAGCTCCATGAGATACATCCTTGTTCCGGGGTGCAGCGCTTGCAGCAAGTGCATTTGACGCCCATGTCAATATTTGCTCAGCTAACATCACTTCTGTCTTGCTAAAGAACAAAAAGCAGGGCTAATTCGTTAAAAATAGTCTTCAGTTCACAATTCATCAAAGCTATTCTTTATCAGATTATTCATTGTTGTAGCGCATCTAAAAAGGGCAGGCCCCATTACTGATGATGGAGAAGCAGGAGGCAGTGCTGACATGCTGCCCACAGACTGATGAGGCTGCCATGGTGATGTATATCTGTGAATTAATCTGAAAATACAAAGACTTTGAAATATGTAACCATGGAAAAGGTTGCATTAAATCAGTGAATAGCTGATCAGTAAATGAAAAGGCTTGTTCAGCCTGGTGCATCAGGCTAGCTACCCACACAAACGATGACAGGGAGGTTTAGAATGGTGTGTCAATATGTTTCCACAATTTTTCACATTCAGCTTTTATTTGTACAGCAAAGCTGAAACGAAGTGCTTTGAACATAAAAACGGATTTGATAATTTTCCAGTTGTAAACATGTATGGAGAATTTCATATTTTTCAGCTTTCTTGCCATTTTCTATTTCTTAAAGGACACAAATTTAACAATACTCAATAAATTCTGCCGTTTTTGAACTAATTTCAACCTTAAATGATAGAATCTTGCTTCATATTTGATATATGAAATATCTGCTTTTGGCTTTCCTGATTTCTTGATGTTGACATTCACCATAGAAACAACCTTAAACTCTGATTTTTGCCTTGACCACCACTATGTACATAACTCATAAGTGCATGACATGTACTATGAAATACTTTAAAAATACAAATAGTAAAACAACATAAACTTTGACAGAATATAGACATAAATCTGAAGACTGTGAATTAGTAGAAGTCATTACATGATGTGTCTGTCATATAAAACATAAAGATTATTTAATTCAGTTAAACTATACAAAATGAAATAAAATTTTGTAACTCATATTATTGAAGTTTCTTCAAATAGTTGTTGTAGATGATAATGGTGGTGGACAGAAAGGACTTCCTGTAACGGTCAGTTTTACAGCCATTGTAAGTGAACCTCTTATCAAAGTCTTTGTTCTTGCCTAACAGTTTGATGACTGCCAAAAATCAACATTTCAACTCTCTCTTACAGTTTATTTTTCACCATCAGTGCCGTTTGTCCAGTAATGTGTGATTTGTCCTCATTCATGCGCTGGCTGCAGTACTGACCATATTCTAAACAATGCAGTCAGAGCTGCTCTGCTCGACAAACGTGTTGATTCCATTTTGAAACTGCCTTGGCAGTTGAAACTGTCTCTATCTGCAGTAACATCTGTAAAAGCTACACATTACACCTGGTAAAGGCGTTGTTTTAGCCTCTTAACTGTCATAGACATGTAAGTGTTTTGAGGGGGGACAGTTAAGAGTTTGGCCAGTGAGTCATCCTACTTACTGATTGTGAGTTTATCTTTAACAGCAGAATCTTGTTCATGTGATAAAATGTGTCCTTGCGTGGTAATAAATACATAATAAAGAAACCCATCACCAGTTCTCCACTTAAAGACTGACTGTCATTTAAACATAGCTTTAAATGATCTGTATATGTTTATTTTTTATTATAAACTGTAATCTGTAAATTCAGTTTCAGGGAGTTAATGGTGTTGTTTTATGATACATTGACAAACATGGAGTATCTATTACCAAAACGAGACAAACTTTGTTGAACCAATACAGCATTGTAGGTTATAATACAGTTTAGCTCAGTTTTCGAGGGACTTTACAAAACAAAATGTTATTAAAAATGCATTCAATTTCAGTTTATTCTGACTGGTCAAAACATTTTCTAAGGAAACCCATCAGATCGCATGAATCCACTGACTTGCAGCAGTCACTCCTGGATGAATTTGTAGCAACGGGATAATTGTGTTTTATCATTGGCTGCAATCCCTCATACTGAGCATGTAGCAACAGTGGAGAGGAAAGACTTCCTTTTAACAGGAAGAAACCTAGACTTCTTCAAGAGAAAAAGTCTGGCTTAAGACTTAAACTTTAGGTTAGCAGAGCCAAAGAGGACAGTGGTTGATCTTTAGACTTTTGCCAAGGCAGACAAGAAATAAAGGAGATTGGTGCTGATAAATCAGTTGGCACATAAATTGGTTCACGTCTAGTTGCATAGCCTTTATTTGCTAAACATTTGGTAGAAAATTTGTCAGTAGTTTAAGAATAAGAACTACATCGCAATGCATCACAGTCATTCATATTTTATAGTCTGTTTGATATCTCACAAGACGTGTTACTTCTACTAGGTTAAAGACGTGCAAGCTTGTGTCATAGTCTTTGTTTTGACAGTGAGAAATGACCTTACTTCTGCAGATAAGGTCAATATTTATTTACATGGCTCTTAGCTCAGTTCAGCGCTGCTCCTTCTGCATGTGTCCGGGTGGAGTAAGGTACACATTACAAACAGTGGAGCATTTACAGTGAGAGTTTCTCTGAATTGTGAATGATGATGTGAACACTTCCAAATTTGTTCCAGTGGTATAGCTCAGAAAAAGCCTGAAAATAAATAAATTTTGTATTGGTTAACTAAATCTCCCAGGGAAACATTCAGAAACTTCTGAGAAGTAATCCCTGGTTTCCTGTTCCCCCTGGGGAAGAAATATGATGTGGCACAGAACCCTGTTTTTCCTAGCTATTGACCGCAAGGACCAGACAAGGGCTTATAGGTGTGTTTCAACTGTAGGGCCCTTTTCCTGGAACCAGAGTTGTTTTGTTGGGCTATTATTAACAAAACTGCTGTATTTTCAAGGGTCAAAACAAATTACAAGCAGTAAAAACTTACCCCATAAACGGCGGTTGTAAGAAAATCCTACTTTTCATTTAGAATCATCTCTTGAGTAGAGTTTCATGGAACTAGAATGAGGAGGGTTTTGAAATGTTTGAATCTTTCAGTTTCATAATTCAGTCATATCAGATTGAACTCATCGGTTTAATGGGATGGGTGTTAACATTTGTCAAATAATTACAAAATGTGGCTGTACTGAAATTTTGTTTCCTCTTTTCAGTCACTTTAACACAGTCTTCAAAGGAACCTTTAGATACTATGTACATAACAGCTGGTTCTTTGAGTCATGACAGGAAAAAGCCTTTTCTCTCCTGTCATAACCAAAGTAAATATGTAGAGTTGACTAAACGCTACTGAGACTTTAACATGAACCGTGTGTTTGGTCAGGTGAGATGAGCTTTTCTGCAACAAACACTTTAGTTAGGACTGATGTGAAGCAAGGGAGGAACATGTGAAAAAAATAAAATAAATTCTCTTAATCAACTGTCTTCATAGCCATCTCAGTCTGCATATCTAAATTCAAAAGCAAACCTTTAAGTTAAGTTAGCATAAGAGGTAATTATTATTATTATTAGAAGTGATTGTGCGAAGAAGGATTCTTCATGAAATGAAAAGGATCATGAACAACCTTGAACATCGTCTTCATCAGACTGTTAAACTGTTAAACAGTGTCTTCAATCAGAGGTTTCTCTAGACTCACTGTAATACAGACTGCTACAGGAAATCCTTCTTGACCACAACCATCAGTAGTTGCCTTTTTGAATTAGTAAAGTATTTTTGAATTGATTAGAATAACACAGGACTCCGGGCATTCTAAGGAGATTGTGGAAAGAGGAATGATCAAAGATCCCTGTCTTTATGCTGTGACATTGTGAAATGTTATATAAGAAGGCTAAGTACTGTCCTATTGCTGACGGGGGTTTTATGAACAGCAGGCAATGATTGTTTCTCTTCCGAATTTTTTTCTCCACTGAGTAAATTTCCTGAAATTAAAGATCGGATGTTTCTTTTTTGTTTTTTCAGGTAGAGATTATGATGAATGTGGAAGATTGCTGCAGATACCTTTTTTTTTTTTTAAATACATCATGTTTTTTCCTCCCTCTCTCGTTGCTTTCAGATGCTGCCCATGGTCAAGTTGCTGCGGCATGGGGGACTTCCGTCCTCGCACCGTGTGGCTCGGCCACCCAGAGAAGAGGGAGCAGCGGTACCCGAAGAATGTCATTAACAACCAGAAATACAACTTCTTCACCTTCCTTCCTGGGGTTAGTGTCGGTCAAAGGTCGCCTCTTCACCTTTCCTTTGTTGAACCTCGCCCACCTCCTTCAGGCAGACATGAGTTCACTGTCAATTTGTTGGACATGTTTTAAAAGAATTTGTAGTCCTAAACTTTGCTCCCTCTTTTTTTTTTTTTTTTTTTTTTAGCTTTTCTTAGAGATTTTGCTGGAAATTTCAGTCACTCATAGGCTCACTTTGGTCACCTCAGAGCAGCAGATGTATGATTATTTTTTTATTTTCAGTGTTTCAGGAGTTTTAAATACCTCTGAAGATAACTCTTAAACCTTTTTAGGACCTGTAAAATTTTTAGTAATGCTGCAAAGAACACACGTTTGTGTCGCCTAATGCAGCTGCTAGTTAACTCTGCAGTCGTGGTTAAGCTTAAGCTAACTACATTTCAGATAGATAAAACCTAAAATGAGAATTTTTCATTAAGACTGCACTTAACTTTTAATCTCTTGTTTTGTTTTTAATTAATTGTCATTTAAATAATGAACTGAGTACAGCGTTTGTGTTGTATGTAGTTTTCTCAGAGGAAAGCTCAGTAAATCCTCCTTTAGCAAACACCTGGTGTTGATGGAGAGGCCTATTAGTTTGCATTAGCCATACTTGGACATGTGGACTTGGACTCCTATGTCTAAGTCTATGAGCTGTGTTTTGGATTATGGCATTTTCCTTTCCTGATTTGCATATTCTCATTTGCTTTCTGGGCATCCAGTTGTCTTAAGATATTTTTTTATGTGTGTGTTAATGCCGTCTGAAATTGAAAGTAGCTCAGATTTGTTTGGGAAGCAAAAGACAAGAGCAAGAAGTTTTTGCATTGCAAATCAGGATGCTTTTTTGTTTACTCTGTCTCATGTCAAGATGTTGTTTCCTCCGGAAAATATGGCAAGCTTTATGCTTCTGCAGATTGGTTGCTGCTCTGCCGGCTCCACCGGGCAACGTCTCTGGAAATGCCATGGAGCAGCAGAAGACACAAGTTTTCTCCTAGTTGTAATCTTGCACAGAGGTGGTAATGAAAGTGGGCAAAGCTAGAGTCTGTGTGTTAAATTTAGGATCACACACTGGGGGATGAAAAGCAGATATTTCCAGATTGCTACATGCTTAGCAACCCACAAAGAGCACAATCTGGTTCAAAGTCTGCGAAAAACGTGGAAAATTAAACACATTTAGATACATATTGCTGCTAAGTTACTAATATTATTGTTTTGATTTCTGCTGTTATGTCTGGATATAAAGTCACATTCAACTAATTCAGTTCACTTAGGGAACCAGAAAAGAAAAAAAAAACCTTCTTATAAATATATAAAAGTGACTTATTGGCTATTCATGTTTGTGCTGCCATTATACTTCTGTTTTATTGACACAGTGGCTTACTCAACCAGCGGGTTTGAGTGATGGGTCTCTTCTGTGTTATTTTGTGGGTCAGAAGTTGAAAAGTGTGAGAGCGGCTTTGGGACATATTTTAAATTAGAATTATTTATAATATGTAAGTCATTGACATATTTATAGCTTTATTATGAAAGTGTCACAAGACTAAATTCAAAGTCACACATTCCTGTTTTACAGCCATTTATAATACATTTCTCCCAAAAACAACACGTTGTCATATTATCTGCAGGTTTTATTTATGAAAGCTTGTTTCCATATTTGCCCACAGAACCTTTCTGCTTTTGGAATATTTCTGTCATCTTTAATGTTGCACTCACACCCTGAGTAGTATTAACCAATCACACTTGGTTATTATCACTTAAAGCAGTTTAATTTGACCTCTCAAAAATGCATAGCGATAATTTATCTGATGAAATAACTGACCCTATTACTTTAATATATTAATGTAAACATGTTGAGGTACAATTACATAAGTAGAGTAACCAATTTAACCAGCTGGAGAATGGAATAGGCCACTTATCCTTCCATTGTTTCTCATGATTGGTCAAACACTAATCAATCTAAACAAAAAATTCACAACGACAAAGCGCCATAAACAAAAGTGATACTTTTACGTTTAAGTCTGAACAAACAACAAGCCAACAGCTTTTTACTTTAACCCATTTTTAATTTCATATCTGACAGAAATGACATTGAACACACTTTTCATGCATACATTTTCACCATCTTCTGTTGTGTTCAAAGCTACTACCTCTATCAAGGAACCCACAGCATGCCTTTTCTCTGCCACAAGTCAGAGCTCAAATAAAATTGGCATCGGCAGGAAATGCCTAATTGTAAAACAGGCTACGGAGGGTTAAAAGGGAAGAAAACAAGTTACTTTTTAATAAGAGAGAATGTCTTGGAGTAGAATTTGACTAGTTTGTGTAATGTTTCAAGTAAGCAAGTAAATATTCAACTAAGTTGAATTTCTCACTGTGATTCTGAAGCTGAGGTTTTTAAGGTTCTTGTGAAAAAATTCAAGCGTCTGCAGGGACAAAAGAAGCGACTGTGGTTTAGTAGATGTTAAGTGTTTCACACGGTTCCTCCTCTCTGCTCTGTGTCCTCAGGTGCTGTTTAATCAGTTTAAGTACTTCTTTAACTTGTACTTTTTGCTACTGGCCTGCTCTCAATTTGTCGAGGAGTTACGCCTAGGTGCCCTCCACACCTACTGGGTCCCTTTGGTATGTTGCATTCCAACAAATGTTAATCATTGCAGTCCCTCCACTTCCTTTCCTCACACATTATTTGTGTTTGCTGCATTTTTCTGGTTAGTTTATACTGTTTAAGCTGCTCTGCTCTTCATTGAATTTTAAAAACTGTTTATTCTCCCTCTAATTGTGGCACTTCCCTCTCCCGTCCAGGGTCTTGTTTTGTTTATCACCATCACGAGGGAGGCAATTGAAGAGATACGGTGCTACCTTCGAGACAAAGAAGTAAACTCTCAAGTTTACAGCAAGCTTTCAAAAAGAGGTGAGAATGAAGCCTGAACAGCTCAGCTTATGTTTGTCTGTACTGATATCTGTCTGTTATTTGTTCCCCTGGATCAGTGCCTTCCACTAACTGTAGGAGGTTGGTCCTATTAAAACTTATTGGGGCTAGGGGAAATGGTGGGTAATTCAAAGCAGAGATTTAAAAGTGTACATAAGGGGCCTTGGAATAAAGTGGTAGCAGCAATAAAAAGCAGGGGACCTCTTGTGGTTTCCATCACTTTGCCTCTTTGATGTGGCAGCTTGTTTTAGCCATAAACACAATGACTGGTTGCCTCCATGATGGCACCCCCTGCGCATAATTTGTGGTTTTATAGAAATTTTATGGTGTCAGTACTTTGTTAACACAGGAAGAAACATTGTTTTTCCAAGTTTTGTTAAATCCAAAGTTTAGGAACAAGAAATATAAAAAAGTAACATTTTATTGAAGCGGTACTGTTTTATCAGGGTTTTTTTAGTTGTTTTTAATGTTCAAAGCACTCATGTGAAGTCCTGCAAGCTCAAATGCATAACAATATTAATGCACTTTAATGTCTTACATATGCAAAGCCAAGAGGTCACAGCACGGTTCAAGGGTCAGTGATCTCCCCCAAACAATTTTGCCTGTTCATTCCAAGTGGAATGAGAGAAAAAGGCTCAACTCCCCCCCCACACAACATTCTTTCAAATCTGCATGGAGAGCTGCTTTGGCATGCAGGACACCAGTTCACCCAGAGGATACCTTAATGTCTGATGATTCTGATAAAGTAAAACCAATCTGCAGACTTTCAAAGTGTTGCTATATATAACAAACTTCCTCCTCTTACTTTTGTTCTGCTTTTCAGGCACAGTGAAGGTTAAAAGCAGCGGCATTCAAGTGGGTGACCTCATAATTGTGGAGAAGGTTTGTTGGAGATTGTTTGTTGAAGGTTTTGATGAACATCTGTGAATAGTTGGGGCCCTTCAGGACCGTTAAGTCACCGTTTATGTGACGGCCAATAACGAGCCGGGTTGTTAATCATCTGCGCCCCACTGGCGACTGAAGGGGAAGGAGTTAGTAAAGATTTTGTAATCTTGTGATCAATTCTGAGCCCCAGCCTGTCAAATCTTAATACTTACACAAGAGATGTGAACCTAAAATGGCTCTAATGAGGTTCGAGTACAAATTCAATTTAGTTAGTATTGATGTAAATTTCTTTGTTTTGTTTTTTTTATTTCAGATATAATTTATGATTTATTTTCTTTTTGCCAAAGGCAAAAGACTTCCTTTCCAAGTCTTTTAATTCAGTTATTTCAATTAGCAGATTGAGAAACATCACCTACGATTTGAAAGTCAATATGGTGTCAAAAATGCAAACCTTGTGATTATAATAAATTAATAAGCGTTGTTGAAAGGAATTTGTCCTCAGACATCCGACTATTGACATTTTGAAAATAAATTTGCTCAATGGAAACACAGCAGCTTTGAAGAAACGTTTATTTTTTGATTAAAGGTTTTGGTGGTAGGATGATGTGTTTTTTGCTGCCTGTTTATTTTGCAAAACTCTCATGGAAACAGTTTTTTTTGCATCACATGTCACATGATCAACAACTGGATGATGCCACTGGCACAAACCATAAAGAAAAAGACAACAGGAAGTAGTTGAAGTTTCTTATTTAATGGAAACACCTCTATTGTGAAATCATTTTTTTTTTTTTTTTTTTCCTACACAAGTGTAATATTGACAAAACTTTGTGCACATTTGTAATGGAAACTATAGATATGACTGCTTTGACAGTTGTCCAGCAGAGAGATCCCCTCCAGGAAGAGGTTATTGCTGAAGAGTGTTGTATCCAAGCTTTATGATGTAAAGTTAAGTGGAACGAAAAATTGTACCAGCAACAGCGACAACCTGTAGAAGATTGTGAAGCAAAGATCAACCAAGAATTAATTAATTTAGGGTTTTAAATTTTAATTATGATGGTCTTAAGAAGTCTGACGTTGAACATACTGAAACATTTTGTAGTTCTTTTATTGGCATATGTAGAATTTAAAGTAACAAAGCAGTCCAGATGAACTTGTTGCATTTAGTGTAAAAAGCTGAGCGAAGGGTGATTTTTCTGGAAGGCTTACGACTGCTTGGTTGTTGCTAATGTGGCTCACGCAGAGCTTAAAGTCTTGTTTGTGTTTAGTCATAGGGAGAAGTGCAGGGACAGAGAAGGAAAAGTAAACAGTCATGAAGTGATATTGAATTCTTGTTTTTCTTTCTAGAACCAACGTGTCCCTGCTGACATGATCTTTCTGAGGACTTCTGAGAGAAATGGTAAACATCTGCTGGTCATTCTCTCAGATAGCCACAACACCCCGACTTAGCTATCTGGTTTGGGAAATTATGTGTTTAAAAAAAAAAAAAAAAAGGCACAGAGGTGGCAGGATTAACCTGGAGGCACAACAGGAAGCCTAAAGATGGAGCTAAATTCTTACTGGAACTTCTTGTAAGTTGATACAGTAATGGGCCGCATAAACAAAACAATGTACCACCTGCAATGTCTTGCCCTACTTAATTTTTGTCTTTCAAATGAGGAGATAATGAAAAGCAAAATCAAGGGATGCACAAGATGAAATGCAAAGAGACAAGAGACGGGCGAGGAGAATGGCTCACTGGCTCATCTGAATAATCAAATATGGATAAGAACAAGCTCTGTCAGTGATGACAAATGTACTGAAGGACAATGCATTCTTTATTTAAAAAAAACAAACACTTGCGTCACACAATCTGTATTTGTTTTTTCTTCTTATAAAGCTAACTGGCTCTGTTTGAAAGACTTAATGTTTGTTGTTGCATCTTCCTGTTCCAGGAAAAAAACAAACTTTGTTTTACTGGAAATAGTTGCTGGTTATCTCTCTTCCATGTGGAGGCCATTAGGTCAATTATGAAGGGCCTAAGCCATGATTGAGAGTTTTGGGCAGGATGACGCATGCATGCAGGAGGAGGGGGATGGGCTCTGGATGCCTTTCCTTTCCCTGCCAACAATAATGGGCAGCTCTCACTTTTAACTGGTGCAAGAATTATATTACTTATAATTTAGCATCTTGAAAGTTAATAATCAATATGGGATTCAGACCTTGTGGAGTTTTTTTGAGTAATTTTTCTTGTAAAGTGAGGCCAGGGAGGTTTCTGCTTTAACTAAATATCTATGTATGGTCGCCCTCTAGAGGTGAGTTTGTTTATAGTGTTGCATCTTTTCCAGGATCCTGCTTCCTGCGAACTGACCAACTGGATGGAGAGACAGACTGGAAATTGCGCCTCCCGGTGGCCTGCACGCAGAGGCTGCCAACTGCCGCAGTGAGTGAGAAGCACACTGGAGAAAAAGTCGAGAATTATGCCTTTGTTTAGTCTCGTCCTTTCCCAGCTGATGAACACAGGACTGATTGTGAATCCAGATTGTTTTCTCAGTGCAGCAGCAGGTCTGTCATTACGACAAGAGTGGTCATTTGGGTCAAGAGTGGGGTGGCTGGCACTTCAAAGGACCCCGTAACTAAAAGGCCGGACTCACCTCAGGCCTTTACTTACAGGAAGGTTTTTAGTGTTTGACTCAAGACCTTTCAATTCTGAAAATAGTCGAGGCAAGCTTGGTTTTGGTGGATGGCAGGAAATTCTAGAATCA
Organism: Poecilia latipinna; assembly: GCF_001443285.1. Classification (NCBI taxonomy): domain Eukaryota; kingdom Metazoa; phylum Chordata; class Actinopteri; order Cyprinodontiformes; family Poeciliidae; genus Poecilia; species Poecilia latipinna. Next base: position 51,400 of record NW_015113882.1, on the reverse strand, counting down.
GATGATTTTATAGACATTTTCCTTGTGATGTAACTGGCAGCTCTGACCTGATGGTGCTTACTCACATACATTAGCTGATAGCTTGAAAGTGATGATGATCACTTCTGATCAAATTGAAAAAACGCTAATTAGTGTTGCTGGAAATTTAAGTAGTTTTTTTGTTTGATCAAGTCAGGACATATTCTTTAGAAAGATACGGTGGACACTTTTGCTATTTTTTGTCTGCATGTCATTAAGCAAGCTCAGCAAGAGTGTAAAATTGAAAATCAGGCACAAGTCAATCAGATGTTAAGCCTTCTTTATTTTCTCGCAGGACCTTCTTCAGATCCGATCATATGTGTATGCAGAAGAACCAAACATTGATATTCATAACTTTATTGGAACTTTCACCAGGGTAAGTCTGTTCTTCTTGATTGTGATAATATTTAAATATTAGTCACTCTAACAATTTTTTTTAATTTAATCTCTTTTTACCTAATTGATCAATAAACATCTTGTAACTTGACAGATATAGTTCTATCCTTTAGTAAACTCCAGTGGTGGGCACTGTTAGCTAACCTAGCTCTAATGCACTAATCATGAACATTAGTTCTGCTAATGTCAAATTTCTATACAAACATGGCATTTAGTGGAAGCTAATGCTAAGGTGTAAATTCAGCCATGTTGATATCCAGCATTGTGTCAATGACACAATACATTGTATCAGACTCATTAGGATTAAATTTGTTACTGCATATTTTGCCGTTACAGTTTGAGCTTTAGGAATCGATTCTTAGGAACAGATCAGAAGTTGTAAATTAACGCTTTAAAATTAATTAAGGTCAGTTATGGGCGCTTAACGTTTTCAAAGTTGCCAAAAACTCTAAAGCGCTAAATGAAAAATTTGCTCCAATATTAGTTCATTAGCAGGTTAGTGGAAGTGTACTCAGTACTGGTAAACTCACTTCTTGCTCCTACTGATAATGTTTTATCCTGAGCAGCCTGCTGAAGTGCTATGCTAATGATAGCTTGTTTATGCTCTGTTTTGATACGAGTTGTTGATCGTTCTACTCAAAATATATTTGGTTGGAGTTGATTTTGTGCAGACAACACTTAAAGATAAAGGTATTCTCCTACTTCATAAAACTTAAAAATATCTGCTTCTGTCTGGACACAAACACACAGGGAGCTGCAGGAGCCAATACACACTTTCAGAGCGAAATCTATGGGAATTGAATTGAGTCTGGGGTTTTTAAAAAAATCTTAATTAAACTTTGTTACAGTTTAGTTGCATTATAAAAGTAGAATATGATTTTATTTATTTAATTCCATTTGTCATCTATTTTTGTTATCTATTGTGAACCATAAATTAGAGATAAAATGAGCGTTACTGAAGATGTTTTTTTAAGCTCTTTGTTTTATATTTTAGAATGACTTGAGTGTTCCCTCACCATGTTTTACCGAACCTTTCCAGGAGGATGGAGACCCCCCAGTTAACGAAAGCCTCAGCATCGAGAACACCCTGTGGGCCAGCACAGTTGTTGCTTCTGGTAAATGTCTGACTCATATTACACCAATAAAGCTGTTATTAAGGAAATTAACTTGCTTCTTCTGGGACTGTTGATCTGATATTTTGTGAAAAATTAGTGAGGCAGAGCTTTGTCCATTTATAAATCGCTCAGTGAAACTTAAGTAGAATTGTTAAAAAAGTGTTTTTTTCTCTCCTGCAGGAGAGTAAATCCTCCTTAACCCACTTTAACATGTGTTACCCATTATGCAATTGGAAATCTGACTTTCTTCATTTTAGAAAAGTCTATTCATGTCAGGATTATGGGTCTGGAAAACATCTTTCTGACATATTATGGTTGATGCCGGAGCTTTAGTCTACTGACCTGAGGCACTTTTTGGCCTTTTTGTCTCCCCTCACCCCAGGCACGGTGGTGGGGGTTGTGATTTACACAGGCAAGGAGCTGCGGAGCGTCATGAACACCTCCAACCCGCGACACAAGGTACAGTAGGGTGCCATAAGTGGAGTACGACTTGAGAACAACTTATAAACCTCACTGATATTCCGACTGTCAATTATGGACTTACTTAGAACTGCATTTAGCGTCTTGCAGAAGTATTCACACCCCTTGAGCTTCTCCTCACATTGCAACCACAAACAGTCTTAAATCTTGTCATGCTTCTTTCACTTCACAACAATGCTAAACTTGCTTTAATCTATGAAGTAAAACAAAGTTTGTGGTTGTAACATGTCAAAACGGAAACAAAGTTTCAGGATTATGCGTACCTTTGCAAAACACTGCTTTGCACATGCACAAAATTTTTTAGGATCCGTAAAGTTTGTTTCTTTTTCTCCTGTCAGGTGGGTTTGTTTGACCTGGAGGTGAACTGTTTGACCAAGATCTTGTTTGGGGCGCTGGTCGTTGTGTCACTGGTCATGGTGGCCCTTCAGCACTTCGCTGGCCGTTGGTACCTCCAGATCTTCCGCTTCTTACTCCTCTTCTCCCACATTGTGCCCATCAGGTCCAAAATAACATTATCTGAAATATTCTTTAGGTAATTTAGTGGTTTCATAATAAACTTATCATCCTTTTTTTATTTATTTAATACAGTTTGCGTGTTAACCTGGACATGGGAAAGATGGTTTTCAGCTGGATGATCAAGAAAGACTCCAAGATCCCAGGGACGGTGGTGAGGGCCAGCACCATACCGGAGCAGCTCGGACGCATCTCCTACCTGCTTACTGACAAAACAGGTTCCACTGCATACTCTTTGTTCTCTCAGCAAAAGATTTACTGGGGCCAGCAAGTCGAGCTCTAGAATGGGAGCTTATGGTAAATGAGTTTAGTGTTTTCCTTCCCTGGGGGCGATGCTCTGTGGTGGGGTTTCTGCTACCTATTGAAACCTTAAACCATAAAACGAGACCCCAAAGTCTCTCATCCATACACACATTTACAGCCCAGCAGCCTTTACCGCTGCACTTCCTCAGCCGTGAGGTGTTGTACGTCAGATTTACAGCCCTCATGGCCAATAAAATGATCAGCCATTTCCACATCCAGAGCGCGATTAGGCCAGCGGGGTCCGCGGGTCAGGCTAATGTATGTGCATGGCCCCTCAAGTCTTTTTGATATACTGGCAGAAAATGCTTTTAAAGTAAGCGTGAGGATTCAGAGGTTGTGTGTCGTGTCAAGGGCTTCTGGCTTTCAGTTACCACATGTCAACTGCAAAATCTGCTTCAGATAACTTGTTTGTAAATCTAAAACCATCAAAAGTATTTGCTCTTTTGCCAAAATCCCAGGGCTCAATTTGATTTGGCTTCCTGTATGGAAATGCTTTCTTTGTCAGAGTTCCCACGCAGTCAAGATAGGCATGAAAAACCAGTTAAGAAGAGAAAATTGTTTAAGTTTGAACAGCAATGTCTATACTGTTCTCTAAAAGTTGCATTATTTATCTTTCTTGTGCCACATTAGGGTTTAAATGTAACATTTCAGACAAAAGAATTTTGTTTTTTAAGTTTTTGGTTGCTCAGGTGACAAAACATTAAAGCAATTATTTATAGTTTTACAAATACAAGAAAGGTATCAGAGCTCACAAAGTTTATTTTAAAGAATCCATCTTAATTTGAGAAATTCAAGCATCATACATTTTGATTTGGAAATGATCTAAATTAGATTAAGCGCCCTAAAAAGTTGTGATTTAGTTTTTTAACGCATTGTCGAATCAGAATCTGACTTCAGTGTTGTGTTTTCTTATGATTTTTAAAGTGACCAGATGAAAAAACTTAAAAATAACCCAGTTTAAGGTTCATACTTTGTAAAATGTAGAACTCTGGGTCTGGAAATGTAAAATAGAAAATGTGTACAAACTCCGTTCTTTTCTCTTTACTAGGCACCCTTACCCAAAATGAAATGGTCTTCAGGCGTCTCCATCTTGGAACCGTGGCTTATGGGATGGACTCGATGGATGAAGTACAGAGCCATGTGTTCAGCGCATACACACAGGTAAGAAAACACAGAAACTAGAAAATAAAAAGTCAAGAACAGGTTGGGAAAGGACCAGGGGAAAAGAAGCATGGAGCATTGTGGAGAGGAATTTTTGAGTTTGGGATTATTGTTTGGTTGAATGCTTCCTAATCTTATATGACACTCTTTGTCCTCTTGACACCAGAGGTTAGTGAAGCAGGAAACAGGATCAGCCCACAAGCGAAGCGCTGACAGGACTTCTTTAATGACACCATCATTAACCCTTGGAGCACACGGACTTCTAAAAATAGCAGCGCCACAATGCAAAAGCAAATCGTTCATATTTACTCTACACATCTGGTTATGTTTATGGATCGCTATCAGAGCAGCGAGTGAAAGATCCTTACTCTTGTTGGTCCTCTTTTAGAAAATCCTTGACAGGAAATTAAGACTCCATCTTCAAGAGAAGGTTTATACGAGAAAGTATAGGGTCACTGGAAAAAAACCCCTCTTTGGTAGGGTTGAACTAGTTTCTTTATGCCCTTGTTTTAAAATTTCTAGTAAGACTTATTGAGTGAGAATTTTGAGAAAAAGTCTGAATTCTGAGAAAAATTTTGAATTCTGATATTAAACTAAGAAATCTGAGAAAGGTTCTGAGTCAGAATTATTCTTTCTTTCTGTGGCTCTAATCCTCTTCTATGAGTTAAACTGTTCATCTTAAAAGTTCTATAAAGACTTTTTGATAAACAGTATTTTCCTATGCAGCAGTGTTGATCATCTATGACAGTCCCATTGGGGCTCCAGCTTATTTTCACAATCAAACAGCTGGAAACCTTGTTTTTAAATTTTACCACAGACTTATTTTGTCATTTTAATAACAGTGCGTTCTGCATTTGTCCCCAGCCGACCCATGACCTTCCGGCCTCCAGGGCTCCGGCAGCCACCAAGGTCCGAAAGACCATCAGCAGTAGAGTTCACGAGGCTGTGAAAGCCATCGCCCTGGTGCACAACGTGACGCCCGTGTACGAGGCCAACGGTGTGACGGACCAGGCCGAGGCAGAGCAGCACTATGAAGACACATGCAGGGTGTACCAGGCGTCGAGCCCAGACGAGGTGCAACCTACTTCCTACTGCTGCACTGAGAAAATCCTGTTTTGCCCCCTTCTTTATTAAGAGGGGGGCTGATTTACAGTTAAATCAAGGTTTCCCTGTATAAAATCATAGCTCTAAAAGAAAAAAGGTAGCACACTGTAACTTGAGGCAAAAATCTAAGACAATTTTGACAAAATGTGTAAAAAGCAATTTGCTTACAACAAATATTTTGCTAATTATTCTGCACAATACATGAAGAACACTTCACAGTGGGCCTCCTTCGCGGTTCACTATTCTCGAATATTTTCAGTGGAATATAATTTTTAATTTTTTGAAGAAAATGTGCCTGTTTCTGTATTGTTTTGTAATACATATCTAAAATATTTGAAAGGAAATGCAAACCTGCTTTACACAGTATTATCTGGTGTTTGCAAATTTCCAATTTCAATTTCCTCTGTGCTAACTGGCTATAAGAGCGGAGATAAGGGAGACAGTGGATGCTATCTTGTTTGGTAATTTCATGACAGTTTCCGCTGCATATATTAAGGCCTTTTTGTTGTTTTCACCATTAAAATAGGCAGTTATAATCATTTTTATATAGGGTCTCAAGTATTTCTGGATTTCATTTATTTTTAGTCAAGTTAGTCAAGTCTTTTTGAGTAGAACATTTCAGCAACAAGTGCTCCAATTACAGGGGGGTCACACTCTTAAGCCTCCCTGGTAAGGTCTATTCAGGGGTTCTGGAGAGGAGGGTCCGTCGGATAGTTGAACCTCGGATTCAGTAAGAGCAGTGTGGTTTTCGTCCTGGTTGTGGAACACTGGACCAGCTCTACACCCTCAGCAGGGTCCTGGAGGGTGCGTGGGAGTGGGAGATCTTGATGGGACATTAATTCTTTAATCCTAGAAATGTTCTTCAGGTGATAGAAGGCCGACTTTGTAATTATCTTTATGTGGCTCTAAGGTTCATCGCTACACCCAGATTGATAATCAGATTGCTATGCACTGATAATTCAAGATGTGTTGTGTGTGATTCATGTCAGCATGGGGTTAGCATTGCAGTTTCCTGTGTCACTGATTAAAAAAACAATCCCAGCCATCTGGTTTTTGAGTCAGGCTGACTAGTTTTAACGATTTTTCAGTCCAGCTAGACGCGAACCGCTGACCTCGATGTTGGAGGTGCCTTTGTGGTGGATGCAAAATCCAAGAATGCTCCTACGTCCAGTATTTCTAGACTATGACTAAGCAGATATCTTCAAAACTCCCATCCTGGACGACCAGTCTTGTGTTAGTCAGAGCTGAGCTGACGTTAAAGGGCCACTGGTTAGGCCTTGTTTGACTTCCTGACACACATTTACAGTAGAAATAATCTTGAAACAATGTTTTTTGGCTTCTTGGTGTCATAACATGAAAACCAGAAACCATCTGTTCTTCACTCGTCTCTGCCTATCGTCGGCCATTTTTCCTGCCAGAGGACTGACGGTGACTTGGATGTGCCATTTGGCTGCTGGCCTGAGAGTTATTGTGAAACGTCTTCCCACCCCCCTCTCATGCTGCCGTTGTATTAATGGATGATGTCGTGTCCTTCAGAAAGAATTGAGCACAACTAATGTTTTCTCTTCATGAATGGACATCAGTCAATAACCTTAAGTGCTGAAAAGGATTGCATTATTGATTGATTCTTTCAGTGCTCACAATTCTTTGTCCAAAAATGAATTTAATTGCTTTTCATCAGACTTAAAAAAATAGAATATATGTTGACATAAGGAGTCTAGTATGAGGTTTAAAAATCTGAGCAGAGGTTAATGATCACATTTTCTCTCCATTCTGTTTTATTTATATTATAATAAACTTAATTATCAGATGATGGATAAAAAATGCAGAAAATTCATCTTTCTCTTATGTACCAAGTCTATTATTTGAAAGCTTTTCCACTGTGGTGTTGGTAGGTGTCGCTGGTGCAATGGACAGAGAGTGTTGGGCTGACTCTGGTGGGAAGAGACCAGTCCTCCATGCAACTACGGACCCCTACTGGTCAAATTCTGAACTTCACCATCCTCCAGATATTTCCCTTCACCTACGAGAGCAAAAGGATGGGGATTATAGTGCGAGTGAGTGTTAAGATGATATTGATATTGCTGTTAATTTTACTTTATGTTATTGTAGGAGAATGNTATGNATTTTGTTGGGGGTTTTTTAAAGGGGAAAAACAAAGTAAAATTTTGTCCTTAGAGGGAGAAAACTAAAATCTGTTATTTATTTTAAAAAATAACAAGAACAACAGTGATGATGTCAAGTGTTTTCACTTGACAAAAAAAAATATTTTTTTAATCCTTTAAAGTTGAACTTCGCAGAGTCGCAAATAAGAAATTAAACAATTATAGAAAACCCATCAGTTGTTCACCAATAAGTAAAAAAAATTAACAATTTTTATGTGTAAGTAGTGTTTAAAATATAGAGTCTTGTATTTTATAATTTTCTAAGTCTGAATAGAGACTAGCAAAAAGAAAACAGAAATTTGTACAAAGTGAAGTGCTCTTCTTGTGAATTTATTTCATTTGGGGTTTTATTCATAAGCCGTTATTATTTTACTTTTTTTACTCCATTTAGCATGTTCAGTTTAATTCATTTCTTAGGAAACCATCATCACAATCTGGTCAACACTAAATGAGCCCAGGACTATCAACACAGTCCACTGTCACATCCTGAAATGTAACAGGAAGCTGTAATTCTCAAGGAGGAAATAGTACACCTCTGAAAACAGGTTCAACTGAGTCCATCATTTTGCCGTTTTTATTTTATTTATTTTTTTTTGTAAAACAACTTATGTGCTGGTGTCTGTGGAAAAAACATCATTAGCAAGTCTCACTGATTCTTAAGAAAGCTTGACTTCTTAAGAAGTCGTAAGTAGAAGGTAAACAGTTGAAAGTTGTAGACGACAAACATCTCTGCAGTTTTTTTTCTGGACATATTTCAAACATGTTCAGAAACATGTTTGAAATATGTTCAAACATATCCTTGGAAAAAAAAAATACATTCACCTACATTTTTATAGTTTCTAAGTTTCATTTTGATCTGCAGTATTTATTTTCAATATAGAAATGAGAATTATATGTAATATAATTGCTACTAAATGGCAGACAGTAATTAGACTTCGTTTGATGTTCAGTCTAAGTATATCTAAATTTCTAGGCATATATTGAATTATATTGAGTCACAGTGGAGGTGGGACAATGTACTTTATACAGGGACATAAATGTATGTATGTATCTTTGCATTGAGTTGTATTTAACATTTGTGTCATTTAAACTTAAAGCTGTAATGGTTGTTGTAATTTGAAAGCATTTCAAATTCAGAAAAAAAAATCTTTGGTACGTTTATGCTAAATAAAAGTTATTAGCTGTGGCCTAAACCATTTTTGTCCCTGAAAAAAAAGAAAGAAAAACGTTGTGGAATTTATAGAATCAAAGTTTTATTTTTATCTTTAGAAAAAAAATAAACATTTGCCTTTTACAAGAAGAACAGCCCCAGAATACTAAAGCTTTCTATCAGCCTGGCCCTGTTTTTAAAAGAAACGTTGGCATATGTGATCAAACTGACTGGAGCTGGAGTCCAGTAACCTGTCCTGTGTCGTCACATATCAACATGACGTGTGTGTGTGTGTGCGCACTAAGAGCCCCTGTTGATGCATGCTACTGGGACAGACACACATGTTGACATATAAAAATTATTTTGGCCAAAAAATATAGAAAAATAGGTAAGATGAACCTTTATTTTTGCTTTTATGATTAGAAACAGGTTTCTAAATCAAGTTTCAAGAGCCACAGACTGCAGACCCAGTCTGCAACAGACATTACTGTGGCTATGAAAAATGAGAAACTGAAAAATATGTAAATTTGTGAGTGTCTCTTTACTAGTCCACATCCTAACTATATTTCCAAGGGATTGCTTTCAAAACTTTCTAGTTTTCTCTTTGCCCTCCCCCTAATTTTCAAAGTAGTTGGGACACCCTGCCCTTTAGAAAAATATCCCTACAGGCTAAGGATTCAATTTCTTCTTCTGTCTGCATATAAAAAAGCTAATAAATGATAGCTCTATTGGCTTTTTTATTATTTTTTATGTCAAAATAGTAGGTTGTTGGCTGCTGTTTTGAAGCTAATTGCTACTTGACACAGGGCCAGAATATGAAAACAGAATAACATTTTGTCTGAGAAAATCTTCCCCTTTTGTCCTGTGACTCACTCTGGTGACTAACATCATTTTTGTTGGCTGATATCTCACTCAGGAAGCCTGAAAGTTTTAAACTTGACTTGATTTCCTGATAAAAGTGACATTAAATCCATCACAATTACCAAACACATCCTGCATTTCCAAACAACACAGACTTACAGAGCTCACGTTGCTCAGGAAAACGTGTCCTGCAAAAATCAAGTCTTTATCTGCTGGTTTTCAGGACGAATCGACAGGAGAGATAACTTTCTACATGAAGGGTGCTGATGTGGTGATGGCAGGCATCGTGCAGTACAACGACTGGCTGGAAGAGGAGGTAAATGTCCTTTTTCTTTTTGACATGGTGTTATTTTTGCTAGAAAGTCCTCTTACACTGAGAGACGCTTTGTAAGTTGCTGAACCCAAATGTTCTCGTCTGTGTTTCCTAGTGTGGAAACATGGCGAGGGAAGGCCTGAGGGTCCTTGTGGTCTCCAAGAAGTCGCTGACGGAGGAACAGTATCAAGATTTTGAGGTAAGCATACACTTATAAGATTAAACCGCAGAGAGGCAGAGCCGGGGGTTGGGTCTCAGAGGAACTTTCTGCTAAAAGACGAAGGATTTGTTTGACCCAAGTCGAAGGAAGCCTGCAGAGCTTTAAGTCAGTGCTCCAGAAGACTTCAGTGCTCCAGAAGACTTCAGTGCTCCAAGCACATCAGCTGACGGACATTACAGATACAGATTGATATTTTGCCCTGACAAGTAAAACCTCTAAATGTCAAAGTGTGTTATTTGGTAATCAGACTAACCTTTGACCCCTATTGGAGCCGCATCTACCCTGTCCTCCCACACAAGCACACACACACATACACAAGGCCCCTCTTATTGTTTCAGCAGGGCAGGGCCGGGCCTTCTCCCCTGCAGTCGTTAGCCCCAGGCACATTTCTGAAGAGTATAATTGAGTGAGCAGAGCTGGTGGGCAGCAGTGAGTCACCATCTGAGTCACACACAGAGTTTGTGTTCCTCTATGAGTCATGGCCAGATTGTTTTTGCTTTATTTCACTTGCAATTTGCCCTGGAGCTGGAGCGTTAAAGATGGGCGTTGCCCGATTGATCATGTCTGCTCCGAGTGTACGGATTTGGAGCACTGCAGTTTTCACAACTATACAATGGCAAGTTCAAAAATGTACATTTCTGCTGTAAATGTGTTTGCTATTAGCATTAAAGAATGGGGGTCAGTTTGCACACACACATAATAGTGAGATTCCTGTTCTGTCTGGAAAAGTTTGACATTTTATTAAAGGATTCTCTAAATCTGGATCAGATTCATGTATAGAATTAATTTCTTTCTACATTTAAATGGTAAACAGCCTGCACTTGTAAAGCGTTTTATCAAGTCAGAGGACTCCGAAGTACTTCGCACCACATTCAGTCATCCATCTATCCCTTTGTTGGTCCATCCATCCATGCATTTCCTTTCTTCATTCATCATCCATTTGTCTGTTTATCATCCATCCATCACTTTCTGTCCATCCTTCTATTCTTTTGTCTATCTGCCCATCCATTCCTTTGTCTGTCCATCCTTCTCTTTGTCCATCTATCCAGCCTTCCCTTTGTCTGTCTGTCCCTCCATTCAAGCCATCCATCTATCATCCATCATCTCTTTTTGTCTCTCTGTCCACCCATCCCTTTGTCAGTCAGTTCATCCTTCCCTATGTCCGTCCATCCATCCAACCATGCGTCCTTTGTCCCTTCCTTTTGTATATCTGGCATGTTTACTCTCACAGAAACAGGAGTGCTACTCTTCTTTTTAATTCTCTCTCAAACATAACATCCAGGTTTGTTCTTTTTTTCCCCGCTGGTCTGTGATGCTGATAGCATCAAAGCTTATCGACATCTCCTGACTTTTCCTGTTTCTCTGCCTCATTGGCAAAACTAAAGAGGGTGCCAGTGGCTTCTCTCCAAACACACTTACAATGTTAGTAGAGTTTTAAACTCATAGTAGCAGCTACTGTTTTGATTCTCAGCCAAGATTGTTGAGGTGGGCCCCTGCAAGGGAGGGAGGGGGCAAAGTGTGGGCGAATGTGTCTGCAATTTTGCTGTGCAAAGTTGTTTGGAAAATCAAAATAGCTTAATTTATTATGGATTTGATGCAAACAAGTATCTTCAAAGTATAATTTTTTTTGTATAAATAGACTAAGTAAAGACATCAATTATCTTGACTTCTCTACTTGGACATGTCAAAATGTAAATGTCCTGAAGAAGGGGGATATTTTAATAAAAGAGCCGGACACGGTGCTTCTGCTTAGCGTATATTATTATCTCATTTAACTTACAAACATACACAATGATATCAACGTTGAAACAGCAGTGTTAGCAATGGAGCTAACAACAGAGCTAACAACGGAATTTAACATTCGGAGCGTCAAAAAAACTCCCAAGCTTTCTGAAAGTTAAAAAAAGCACATTTACAACCTACAGGTGTCTTTATATATACTCATACCTCAAGAAGGGGGATATTTTATTAAAAGAGCCGGACACGGTGCTTCTGCTCCAGCGTATATTATTATCTAAGGAGGAAGTTCCGGTGCTCCTCAATATAGCTAGCGCAAGCGCTAGACTCCCCCTGCTGGTTGCATCTGACCATTACACCAGCTAGACATTAACATCTTCAACCCAAACTGCTGGTAAAGCATTACAACCTCTTAACATCAAAAGAATAAATGTATCTCTGAAATAACCAACTTTCAAATGTATCTAAATTCCATCCATGACAAAAATACCTAAGTTATCTGTCGTTGTGGTGATAGTTTATTTTTCTCTTCATTTTTTTGAACCCTTTTTTGTTGCAGACTAACATTTCCTCTTCCTTTTCTTTATCTTTAACAATATTATGCTCTTCTCACTGCTTGGAATGAATCACACTTTTTTTTTTCATGTTTGTGTTTTTATATCCACCCATGTGTGATATCTCCATTGTTTGTGCTTCTCCCCAGGCGCGGTACGTCCAGGCCAAACTTAGTGTTCATGACCGCTCCCTGAAAGTAGCCACGGTGATCGAGAGCCTGGAGATGGAGATGGAGTTGTTGTGTCTGACCGGGGTGGAGGACCAGCTCCAGACCGATGTCAGACCCACCCTGGAGATCCTCCGCAATGCAGGCATCAGGGTGTGTGGGGCTTTTTATCTTACAGTGATATGAAAGCATCGCCATAAAAAGTAAAGAAGCAGACATTTGATTTGCATTTTATATGGTTGCCTCCATAATTTTTCAGTGAATTGAATTACATTGCTTTCACCATTAGTTTTAATTATTTAAATGAATGCAAAGCAAATGTATTTTTGAACCACAGCAAGAAGACAATTCACAGTGGTTTACATTAATAAAAATATTAATGATATAATAAAGGAATGCAAAGTTGTACTACAGACTAAAATTAAAATCCTTTCAACTAATATTATAAATGGAACAAAAGCAGCTCTAAACAAATGGAGTTTTTTCCTTGAGAAACTCAGGGTTTCAGCAGTTTTGCAGTTTTATGGAAGTTTGTTCCAGATTAGATTAGAGGAGTATAAAAACTGAATGTTGCTTATCCAGGTTTAGTTCTGACTTTTAATGTTACGCTAGCATCTAAATTACAATTTGGCACACTTGAGCTGCATTATCTAAATAGTTCTTTGTCATATGAATAAAGCATAGTTAATGCTTATTTTCTTTTCAGTCATTTTAAGATTTTGCAATTGTTTTGTGATTTATTTATTTTTTATCCTTTTTTCACTGATTTTTTGGGGCTATTTTAGAAATATTTGCATGAAATTTTGCTATCTTTTTTTCTTCTATCTACATAAAGAGGAAAAAAGATGAGGAAGACTGATTGGGCACACAAACATTTTTATCCTTTAAATAATTTCAGTCACAGACTAAAAATTTGACATCAAGTAAGGCAGAGAAAATGGTATAGAAGAAGTAAGAAATACCGTCAACTGCAGATGGGACTTAACAGTCACTTAAAGCCAAAATTTTTTACTGATTTTGCGGCAAATTTGCCGCAAAATTAGCATGAAAAAAATGTGAGGATCTGTTTATTTTTGCATTAACTTCCACAATTGGGGAATGGTGAAAAACTAGAGGACCTGACTTCCGTTTCAGTAGTTAGATTTTTTTGAAACACACTTAACTTGGACAGATAATAAAAAAAAAATCTGATTTTGTCACTTTTTGCAGTAGCTATAATGATATAGTAGATTTTGATCCTGTTCTGTTTGTATTTATCTAATCTTATCAGTGATTATTATGTGATCAGTTCAAGCATCAGGTTTCCACAGACGTAGTTTTTTCTGGTTTCTAATTAGGTTTGGATGCTGACAGGAGACAAGCTGGAAACTGCCACTTGCACCGCTAAGAACGCCCACTTGATCACCCGCAACCAGGACATCCACATCTTCAGACAAGTAAGTGCATGACAAGGTCGCAGCCTTAAGTGCATATGCAGCAACATTGCAATGCGGTTCCTGTCAGGACAGCTTTGACAGCTTCTTTAGACGCTCGTCATCCAATCATTGTCCACTCCCTCTGACCCACACAGTTTAGCTAGTGGTCAAAGAGCCCCATGCAGCGCTGCATGGAGCTAGAGCTAGCATCCACAGCTGAATAAATCACCTCCCACCAGTGAAAGCATCCAAAAACCACTGTCACAGAGAACAAACAGGCCTTCCCTCAAGCAGAAAGGAGAAACCAGCTGGACCACTCCCAGAGGGAACATGCAAAGGGTTCACTTCCTAATTTGTTTTGCAGGTTTCAGGCTCTGGGGCAGCTTTGATAGACCCCCTCTTTGCCTTCCCCTCTGGAGCAGTGCCAGAGCAGAAGGAGCGCCTGCCATGTGGGAAGGTTACAGCTTGCGTACAACTGTGGTTACTGGAAGAGAATAACAATGGCTGGCACAAGTTGAAAACCTCAGTCCCAGTGGATGGGGGAGTGCTGACTGCGCCTGCAACACATGCATCTGGATTGGCTTCCTGGTGGCCACCAATGGCCCAATCTGGATTGACGTATGAATAGTCAGCAGTTGAAGGATGTTCATGCCAGAGCAGGGCTCCTGCTGACAGATTAACGCCATGCCTTGTTTCTGGTGCACTTTTGGAGTTTATATTCAAAGTTGTTTTAGGAATTTATCATATAGCATACTTTCTCTTCCCAATTTTTTAAAAGCAGAAGTCAAATGTTGCACACATAAAATTGCAAACCTTTGTTTTCAGGCCCTGGTATGTTGTCTCTCATTGATATATTCTAGACATACATCCCACTTCTGAATATGGATCGCTTCTAAGCTTATAAATTATAAAATTGTATCTATAACTTATACATGTGTGCCTTGATTATTGACTTAAAACGGTCTCCTACATGTTGTAAGTTAGCTTTGTCTTATTTGCAGTGTACTAAGACACTTGCACTAGAAACTGCACAAAAATGCATGGTAAGATTTTGGGAAATTGTTTTCTTATAAGAGAAATTGTCTGCTAGTGGAACCAGTACTTTTCCACCAATATTAAGAAATTATTTACTTAAAACAAGTCCCTGTATCTCCTGAAAACTTACCTTAAGTTAGTTATGTCACATTTCAAGTGTACTAAGATATTTGCACTAGAAACTAGAGAAAAAAATGCTTGATAAGCTTGAAGCAGACATGGACTGTGTGGCAGAAGTAGATCTGTTATGATGACTTGTTTCATTTATGTTTAACATCTAGATTCTTGTTGATATATTATTTTTTTAATGTTGCATCTATCAGTTTGTGTTGCAGAATTTCTAAGTCAGTTATTAAGTTTCTCCGGCATTTCTATACACTACAGGTGCTGCCGTTCTTCTGCCTGATAAGCACCAAGCAGACAAAGGCTCACAGATTGCCATCTCTGTTAGGTTTCCTCTTATGCGCATTGTCTGTGCGTTGTGTATGTGAGGACATAGACATATTCTTTAATTTATAAATGTGGTTGGCCTTGCCACAGGTGACGACAAGAGGGGAAGCCCACCTGGAGCTCAACGCTTTCAGGAGAAAACATGACTGCGCTCTGGTGATATCTGGGGACTCGCTCGAAGTAAGCTGGCTCTCGCCTGTCTAATCCACATCCCACTGTCTTATCTGCCTTTATGAAACTGTGACATGTTTTCAGTGTGATGCGTGATAATATCGCATCCACTGAAGCCTTTCTGGATGTGGCCTCTGTGGTTATAGACACTTTCTAAACCGCAGCTGGAGTTTAACTGTAACTTGGGTAAAGGCATCCGAGAGCCACAGCTCAGATCAGTTAAATGTGGTGGCTTGAGGTGCTCACCTGTCCGCTTTTTTTTTCTTCCTTTGGCAGGTTTGTCTGAAATATTACGAGTATGAGTTCATGGAGCTTGCGTGTCAGTGTCCCGCTGTGGTTTGCTGCCGATGCACCCCTACTCAGAAGGCGCAAATAGTCCGGCTGCTGCAGGAGCGAACAGGCAAACTCACCTGCGCAGTCGGTGAGTAACAACGATTCCATCCAGTCTATATCTGTCAATCTCAAGGCCTTAAATGTCTCAACCACAAACTGCTGTAACCATCTCACCATCACTTCTAACAATTGCAAACCCGCATTTGTGGAGTTTTTTTTGCATTTATTTTATTTCTGTGACCAAGCCATCTTGTAATCCAGCTAAATTAAGATTAAGGGCATGTCTCGTTTGGTTCTGGTGAGTGATGTGAATCCTGACACCTCCATGACTTTTGTTCTCTCCCAGGGGACGGAGGAAACGATGTCAGCATGATCCAGGAAGCCGACTGTGGCGTGGGAGTGGAGGGAAAAGTAAGACTCTGTCCATCTCGTCGCCTCGCATCGACGTGACGCACCGACAGATATCGCGCTTCCTGTAAAGATATCTCCCACATCCAGAGAGTTGAGGCCGAACTTGCACACAGATTATTCCCTTTATGAGGATCTATTGTCCAAGCAGAGGAAGCGAAGATGACAGGAAGGTTTTAGTGTTTTGGGGAGTCTCTCGACAGCCTCTTCCAGAGTTTTCGTTGATCGTGACCCTGCATCCGCCATGGATGGAAACTCTAAGCAGAACTTGTGTTAAAAAATTAATGATTATTTAGAAATAATCATTGCAGAATCAGACAGCATCCTTACAAAATGGTAGAAGCACATGCTGCTTTTAACACAGCGTCAGGTTTTAGTGTTTGCAGATATCACCAATTAGATGTTGTAATATTCACGGCGTTTTTTATTTATTTTAATCCTGATGATTTTGTTTCTTAACTTCTGCTGTGATTATATTGAATTTCAGTCATATTGGCTGTGTTACAGATTAGTTTTGTGGCCCAAACCAGAATTATTTGCTTGCTGATGGTTGGGTCGGGGTTGGGCTTGTGTGGTGTGTTTAATAAGCCTGCAGCAAATACAGCATAGAGAAAATCAAATGAATGAATGATGTAAAGTTGGATTAAAGACGCAGAATTTAACTTTCGTAAAAAAATTATTTTTTACATATTTGTTAAAACTGTGTCCATGTTGTGACAGTGTAATGTGAAATGGATAGCCTGTGAAAAGCTTGAGCTCTCCCGTAAGTAGGGCACATAAGTTAATCATACCGTAACAAGCACAGCTTACTGATGATTTGGAATTCACTCACCCTGCGGTTACAACAAGCAACAAGATCGAGCGGGAAGACATTAAACAAAAGCTAAAAATGAGAGAAGTTACACTGCTTTCTCAAATTATGGTCTGAAAACGACAGCAGTAAAATTGTAATTAAAATATATCAGGTTTACTTCAGGCTTGGGCCTGTAATTAAAGTTAATTGGTCGGTTCAGATCTGGCTCAGACACGGTGTCTATCGGGCTGGATTTTTTAGGCCCAATCTAAACTCTAGGTTTAACTCTGTATTCTCAGAGGCCTCTGTCCTTTTTTCTGCAGGAAGGAAAGCAAGCCTCTCTGGCCTCCGACTTCTCTGTGACTCAATTCAAACATTTGGGTCGACTCCTCATGGTCCACGGTCGGAACAGCTACAAGCGATCCGCTGCCCTCAGCCAGTTTGTCATCCATAGAAGCTTGTGCATCAGCACCATGCAGGTAGCGCTAAACATTGAAACGTTGTTTTTCTGAGGATTCTAGAAAACATTTTAACCTCTGAATACAGTGGGTTTAAAAAATAATGCAATCACTTGAATTTCAGAACCACAAATTTCACTGTAATTTAATTTTTGGGGTTTGATTTATTGCGGTTAACGAACATAAGTGCTTATTTGTAAAATGGAAATAATATAGTACAGGTTTCTTCTGGTCTTTATTTTAACAACAGCCACTTACCACTCCATAAAATCATAATGGGTCCCATTTACTGTTTTACAGACCATGTAGTGGGTACAGTAACATGTGAAGGAATCTGCTTCAGTCAAATGGGACCAAACTGAACTGTTTACCCTACATTTGAAACAATACTCTGCAAAAACACAAAATCTTACAGAGTTTTTGGTTAAGTTTCTAGTGCAAATATCTTGAAATAACACAAAACTAACTTTTCAGCCAGATATAGGAGCTTGTTTTAAGTTAACAGTTGCTTAATATAGGTTAAAAAAAAAAAAACTTCTAGTTTCACTGGCAGATTATTTCACGTATACAAGACATCAGTGGAAGTAGTACTTTTTTAACCAGTATTAAGAAATTATTGACTTAAAACAAGCTCCTATAACTTGCTAAGAAGTTACTTAAAAGTTAGTTTTGTCTTATTTCACATGTGCTAAGATATTTGCAGTAGAAAGTGGACCAAAAGTTCTTGGTAAGATTTTGTGCTTTTGTAGTGGAAGAAAACATTTTGTTTCATTCTTGACTTTTTCATCCACATGGTCAAACGTATCATTGGCAGTGAGGGGACTGCTTTTCTCAGCAGTTAAGTTCTTAGGAAGATGGATGGAGCAATTTATTTATTTAAATTTTTAAACAGGAAAAGATGAAAAGAAAACGGGCTTCGATTTGCAGAACATGGAAGAAACACAAAGATATCCAACATCACATCGTATAAATATACACTGCAGACATACAGACACAACAATTTACAAAATAGTAAACGCTTAACAGTGATTGCAAAAGAAGATGTTTAACAGATGGGTATTCCTAAAAGGTGCCAGTAGACTGCCATGTAGAAAAATAATTTGTGGAGTTTTTAAAGACTGATATAGTGGTGGGCAATTATCGTATCATTTTCTTTTCACAATACCATTTTAGTTTATTGTTGTCACGATAAAGTCCACTTAATGTTTTAAAAAAAACCTAAAATTTTATTTTTGGTACTTTTAGTTTTACTTTTTTCTCCACTGTTCAATAAATGTGTATAAATAAATATCAATACATTTGAAAATATGATTAAATGTGTGCATTTCAGTGATACAAATCACACTTTTTTATGTGACTGGTGTCCTAAATGGGTTATGGGTTATGGCAGAAACAGCCATACATACCTTTAAAAAAGTAATAAATAAATAGTTCTTAAAGTTATTTTTGTCATTATCACAGTAGTATCACAAAATATCATGATAAAACTTTAAGTCCATATCACCTGCACCGAGCTGGTAATGCTAAGTGTTTGTTTTTTAACTGACCTAGTTGAGCGAGTGACCATTTCCAGCCTGGTTTGGAGGCGGCAAAAGAATACAAATGCACACCACACTTTTTAGTTTTCTGTTTGTAAATATAAAGAAACAAAGTATGATTTTTCTTCTGATTCAAAATTGCCTGCTTTGCCTTGACACAGAGTCTCAATAGAAAACAATAAAGTTTGTGGTCGTTCACATGGAACGTCGGCGTTTGCAAGGCGTGTAAATAGAAATCTTGTCTGTCCAAAAATAAATCTGCATATCTACAGACAGGCAAATGTCTCTGGACTTGTCATGGGAAGGTGGGGTGGACGATGACTCAGAGGACGCAGGCAGTGGTGCCCTTCTGAGACAGCATTCCCATGTCCCAGTCCAAACTCAGCCCCCAATCTGGAGGGACATCCCATGACTCACTGGACCATGGACTTTATGGCTTTTAGGAAGCTTTTCTCCACCTCCCTCAGATTAAAAACAACCACAGATGGAAGCTGAATGTTTGGTTGGCAGCTCGGTACTGGAATCATTCGTCTCCCAAGTTTAACTGAGAGGCTTGAATCGGTTAGTGTTTATTAGTTCCCTGCAGCTGTGGCGGGGTGAGGTATAAAATGTATACACCTGCTTCAGAATGCTCATTGCTCCCATCTGCTTTAGTTTTTACGAAGCTGCCTAAATGTTATGAAACACATTTCTTTTGATTTGTATGTTAAAAATAACTCAGGAAATTTTCTCACATTCCTGTTCCCAACTCACGGCCATTTAGCAAACATTAAGTGAAATAAAAAGTAATACAACTGAGTATTTGTTTTCTGCTCTTTCTCTGTTTCTGCAGGCCGTTTTCTCCTCTGTTTTCTACTTTGCTTCAGTTCCGCTCTACCAGGGATTTCTGATTATTGGGTGAGACACAAGCTCTCAGAGTACTGATGACTTACTAACAGAATATTTAGCTGACTTTGTTCCCTGGAATGTCCTCTTTTTTTAAAACCCAAAAGGAAATCGGAGAAGAGGAAAAAGTGAAATTATGATACATGTTTCGTAAATCTTCTGTTGCAGTTACTCCACCATATACACCATGTTCCCTGTCTTTTCCCTGGTGTTGGATAAGGATGTTAAGTCGGAGGTTGCCATGCTTTACCCAGAGTTGTATAAAGATCTGTTGAAGGTATTGATGAATAACACACTCTTCAAGTGTTGCTATGCAACTTTGTATTGCTGGTGACACAGAGACAAATGAGAAATAAGCTTTTTTTCCCCTTCTTTTTATTTACTTCCACAGGGCCGACCGCTGTCTTTCAAGACTTTTCTAATTTGGGTCCTTATAAGTATATATCAAGGTAAAATTTAATAGTTTGACGACTTGATTTTCTATGAAAATCCTCACTGAAGTTTTTACATTTTGTCACTCTACAACTAGCAATGCACTGATCCACTTTTTCATTTCCAACACAATAACGATATTTGAAGTTTAGAATGGACTGATACGATACGGTACTGATATTGATATCGGATTGGTGCATCTCTAACTACAACTACAAGATCCATTGTCTTTTGTAGTGTGTCTCTACCAGTATCAATATTTAAGCGTTGGTACTGATTCCTGATTTGATTTCAGTCTGTACTTTGACTGGACCATTCTGACACATGAATATGTGCTTTGAGTTTGACTCCTGGTTTAGGGGAGGATGGCTCTGTCTTGATAGGTTTGCTCAAACCTGGAAAGAGTACAAAAATAATGTACTCGAGTAAAAGTTACTTTGACAAACATTTTACTGAAATACAAGGAAAGTTACTCAAATAAAAGTAAGAAACACCTCATTAAAGTAAAATTTACTTAGTCACATTTTTTATCTTAATACTAACCAATCCGAATGAGTAATGATATTTTTTCTGGTGTTTTTATTCATTAATTGATATGATTTCAGATGTAACTGAGTGAAATTCTTTACTCAAATCAAACTGAAGAAAAAGTAAAAATTCAGGTTTTATAAACGACTTGAAGAAAAGGCAAAGTACAGACAAGTTGTTCCTAACTACAGTCACATGAGTAAATGTAACTAGTTACTTTCCACCCCTGGATTTCCTCCAATACATGAAATGAGAATTTTACCACAATAAAAGTGACAAATATCCTCGCAGTCTTTTTAGTAACATATCTGTCACTGCCAACACAGACACCGATATTGGTCCAGCAATGAAACTTACCCATTAATAAACTTAAGTTAATCAGTGTGTACAATTGTAGCACAAATCAATACACAATACACAAGCATATTTAAAAAAAAAAAAAGATGTTTATCCATTCCCTAATAGAACCAACAGTGAAAAAAACAGTAGTTGAACAACAAAGGTAATGATCCGAATCAAACTGTCAGTTTTGGGGGTTTTATTACGATCATTTTATTTTCTCAGTGACAATAAACAAAGCAATAAATGCTCCTCCCTAGTTTGCGGTTGTGCCCTTCTCTCGAGGACGGCTCAACCAGAGCTGAGTGAGATGTTCAAAGCGTAGAGTTTTGCTTTAGAATTTAGAATTTAAACTTTTCTACAGCCTTCTTCCTTCATGGGGTTTCTTCCTCACTGGGCAAGAGACAATTATTTGTGGTGCATATTTCGGCAACGAGACAATCCGAAGAACTTGACATGATGGAAACATGGGACTACAGGCTGAAATAAAATAATAATATTTTAGTTAATATTATTAATGTTCTTACTGGTTAACAAGCAGTGGCTCTTTGTTTAAAACATCTGGTTATCAATTTTTAACCAAATTGCTAAGGAGTCATTGTGGAAAGTACAATGATATAATACAGTTTTTTGCTGTTTTTAATTGATAATTTAATTGAATTTCCATAAAAGACTAAAACTAGAAGTACCACTAATGTTTTTTTTTTGGGTCTTTTTTGTGATTTTCTTGAAAACTGAGATTTTTTCTTTATATTTTCCACTACTATCAACTTATCGTAGAAAACCGAATCCATAATTTATTCTAAAAAATACAATTCATTGTGTTTTTTCCATAAGTTGTAGATATTTTGTTTTGTTTTTTGTAAATGCAAAAAGTCAGGTAACATTTGCAACTTTATTTATTTAGCTGGACTAAGGCCAAAAATGGCTATTTGGAGAGTAAAAGCACACACTTTGACTCCATAAGCTGACTTCTCAATGCAGTTGTTTGTTGTGAATTTACTTAGGCTTATCAGAGTAAACAGGCATGAACACATCTGCATGCAGCAATTTTCAAGTTTTTAATTTTATGAAATGAAAGCCATATATAATATCCCTTTTTCTGTAGTGCTGTTACTCTAACAGAATCCTGATGAGAATAATTTTAATTTATGATATAAATGTGGAAGGTTTCTTGGATTATGTGGCTGTGTACTTATCCAGTTGGCTTTTGGTGTTTTAAAAACATCAGACGGTAGAAAATGTTGAAGTTCAGGTAGGCTGAGGCTGTTCCTACCAGACGGCTTCATCGCTCTACCTTAATCACACAACAGCCCACACACTTTGAAAGCAGAGGGAAGTTTCCGACACGCACCATTAGCCATGAAAAGCTGTTTACCGTCGCGTAATGAGCTACACCCTGAAACTTTTTATCTATTTCTAACAAAACAGGAGTTTCTCTTTTTACCAGAGGGCTTAAGCCTGTTTGCGAATCACTGCTGTGTGTGTTGCTTTCACTTTGTCTCCTGTGTTTTTCCAACGTACAGAATACCCTCAAGCATATATTTGAAAATGAGGGAAGAAATTGTCTTTTTCTTCTTTTTCAGTGAACTAGAACTATGCATTTTGAATTAAATATTGTAATTGCTTGAATAGAACAAAGTGAATATCAGAAAACATTTTTTCGGCACCGTTTGTGTTTTGATTTGGATCATTTTAAAGTAGCTTGTTGGTTACCAGTGAAGAATGAATTATAAAGGCATTTTCTGTTTTCCCCATTATTTTCCTGCTGGGGATGTTTTACATATTTTAAAATGTCATATTAGTGCTTTTACAAAACCAATCTGCTCCTGTGGACATTAGTTTTATATGTAAATAAAATCTGATCACATAACACATATTGGGTAAAAATGTCAAACCTTCTGCTGACCTCTAAGGAAACTTTATCTAAATCTGAGTTTCTATGTTGGATATTTTTAACATCATTATTCAGGAACCTAGAAACTGTTTTTATTCCACATAATTATTCAAATAGAGCTTGATCTGAACTGCTGTCTGCCAATCAGAAAGCTCTACTATAGATGGGAACATAATTTTATAAAATCAAAATGCAAAGTATATTGGCACTAACATTATCAGTTGATATTAGTCATGTTTTTGAACATATTGGTATTGGTTTGATAAACGAAGCTGGGTTTATATGAACAACCAATATTTATTTTGATCTGATTGCCATCTGTTACTTGCCAATTATTTTTTCCCAAAGGTGATAAAACGTTTTAGTGGTAAATATCGGTTATCAGTCGTAATAGATTTGTAAATCGGCCCAAATTTTCATTTTTAGCAGTAATGCATCCCCCCTTTTAGTGAGTAGGAAATTAAGCAGCAACATTCCCAGAAGGTAGAAAGCAAAAGCAACGTTTTATTTGTACCGTGTTGTTATCATCCACAGGGAGCATCATCATGTACGGAGCCATGCTGCTCTTCGAGTCCGAGTTTGTCCACATCGTCGCCATTTCCTTCACCTCCCTGATTCTGACCGAGCTGCTGATGGTGGCCCTGACCGTTCAGACGTGGCACTGGCTCATGATAGTCGGCGAGCTGCTGAGTTTGGCGTGCTACATCGCTTCGCTTGTGTTCCTGCACGAATTCATAGGTGAGTAATGTCCTCATCGCTCCTTATTTCAGCTACTTTAAAAATGGATCGTTGTGTTCCAGAAAACAAAACAAAAGCCTGATATAATTTCACTGCAGACTGAATTGTGTTTTTCTGCTTTGGCCGGCCTTGAAATAGGACGTCAGCATGCAGCGGTATGATTGGGGGAGGGCTTGGTTTTTAACGGGTCTCCTGTGTGCAGTAAACTGTGGAATTAGCAGGTCTAGAGGCGAATGTATTGACAATATGACCCGGCGTGTCTCAGGCATTCTGTAGCATCAAAGAGGAAATGCCACCAGTTTGGTTGGTTTCCTCTGAGCTGTGTTTTGAAAAAAATGCAGTATAAACACATTCATAATCAGTTTAAAAGAAAAATATTTGCGGAAGCAAAATGAGCATTTACATATATGTATTATTTTGGGAGTAATCTCGCTCTATTTTGTTGTTTGTTGCCAAACTGTTAAGCATCTATTTACACCGGCCACCACAAAATAATCCAGTTTTGCTTTTTTCCCATATTAAACGTCCTGTAATAGTGAATGCCCTGACCAAAAGCTCTCCAGGTTTTTATTTTCAGCTTTATGTGAGGCGTGGAGTTCCATTTTCAGCTGCAATCTCGACCACTGAGGAGCATGACTGGCATGTGGTCAAGTTTACCCTTTTTGGGCTTTTTTTCTTTTTTCTTCTCTGTTTTCTTCCCTCTTCAAGTCAGACTGAAATAGACTTTAGATGCTGTTTTGTTGCATGTGCAGTTTATACATTTTAACTGAGCTTTTTCCAATATTTCTTTCCCTTCCCTGCATATTAAGCTGTCTGGGTCAATGTCGTTCCTGCTCTGGGAGATTCCAAGGAAAAATAATAAAGACAAGAAGTTATTGTTGGTTAATTATGAACATGCTCAGCAGTAAATGTTGCACGCGTCTTATTGAGATAATTATGTTTTGAAACACTCGTTGCCCTAATTAATGTCAGTGAGGCAAAATGCACAACATACCCAGAGCTTAGTGTGGATGAACTATTCTTACTTTACTCAGTTACGTTACCAGACCTCATTTTGTTAGTTTGCTTTTAGGCCTTTTAATGTGATCAGCTTGTGTAAAAGGATTTGTGAACCTTACTTGTGGTAAATGTAAATTACTGTACAACACATGCTGGACATTATTATTCTGTCTACTCATTTTTACTTTTTTATTAATTGCTCTTGACAATTATCCACAGTTCAAAACATATGTCATGCATTTAAGGGATATTTTCTACAGAAAATGTTACTGAACCTCATTGAAAACCTCATGACTATTCCACCAAATATGGATTTCTGAAAACTTCCTGAGTATTGTTGTTTCTAAATGAAAATGAATTTGTTCTCTTGCATTATTTGAGAAAGCACTGAATCTTTTTCATTATTTTGACAATTTCTCATTTCCTGCAAATAAGTACAAAATCTATGCTTGGAATTTCAGAAACATCTCAGTAGTTCATAGAATAAAAGAGTAATGTTCAGTTTACTCAAAAATATACCTATAAAAAGTAAAATCAGAGAAGCCTATTATTTAAAGTGGTCTCTTAATTTTTTCCAGAATTTTTTTAAAGCACTATTGGCCTTTATTTGCAGCAGTTCAGACAGGAAATGAGGACAGAGAGGGAGGTCAGAGTGCAAAGAACAACGTTTAGCTAAAATGTGATAATAGAGAAAATGCTAAATTGTTGAGACCCTGAGTCCTTTAAATCAAAGAGAGTTGCCTTTTCTCTGAAATACAGTCGTTTCATCCTAATTAAAGCATCCAAACTATTTTCATCTTTTATCCATAACCTGTCACTTTATTTGCTGAAGTTGTTGGCGTGTAGAACAATAAATAGAGGCAGTGGTTACTGACTTCCGGTGAATAAAACCTCGGTCTCCCTATGTGTTCACATACCGACCATACTATGGTTTCCATTGTGCTTCCAACTGTGTTACCAAAGAGACTCTTAAGCCTGTTTGTTGTCACTGTTATTAGTGTATTAAAAAACCTACAGTAAACAAACAATCTTAGTCTGGTGGCCCGCCAGGCTTATAGTACACTAGAGGAAACCCTGATACTTACCTTCTTTATTCTATTGTAAACCTTTAGTGTTTCATGAGGGTTGATGAAATCTTTAGCACTCAGAATTGCTGGCTTGTGTTCTTCATCAGTCTAACTTTGACTCTTCCTCTGTAACAGACGTGTACTTCATCACCACGGTGTCGTTCCTGTGGAAGGTGACCGCCATCACGCTGGTCAGCTGTCTGCCTCTGTACATCCTCAAGTACCTGCGCAGACGCTTCTCTCCACCCAGTTACTCCAAGTTGACCACCTAAAAAAAAAAAATAGAACAAACTCTCCGGCCACGTTTCCTGAAAAGAGGAATCCCACATCTTCACTTCTACCAGGGATCCAAAGACACATTTATTCCTTTTTAAATTCTGAAAAGCTCTTTGATGGGACAGATAGTTTACTAAGAGTTATAAAGCAGTGTTAATTGCTCTGTGTGTTTGATGCATGGCTGATTGATGGGGTTCTCTGTGTGGTAAGCTCCTGCAGTAAGATTAAACTGACCTGATTCAACCAGTTTTACGAAACGTATTTATTATCAGTGATCAATTTTGCATTTAAAATGCCCTCAGGACAAAAATAGAAACATCCACACGCCACGAGACAAATGAAAGCTGCACAGGACCCACTCTGCTTCATACTGTGACCAGGAAAGGAGCAAGAAAAGTTGACATCTGGCTCTGAAATCCTGCCAGAGCAACACACTGACTTATTTAGAGAAAAAGTGAGATTGACGTAGATTTCTCTCAGGAGTTGATTCACGTTCTCCTCAAACAGCAACTTGTAATTCAAGGTTTAAAAGTCTAAAAGTGAAACGGTTTTACAACATGGGCTTTGCTAAACTGAGACATGATTAAACTTGTGTATTCGCTGATGCGTCACCCCCAAAGCTGCAGCTCAGCACAACGGAGGTGGCAGTGCCTCCTTTTTTAGCACGACCTCTGGTGTCTGATGTTAAATCCGTCCCGACGTCTTTGTTTGGACCGTGACTTGTTGGTATTTGTGGAGAGTGGTCCGAATCCCGGCGAGCCTCTCCGCCAACGTGCAGCCTGGCGGAGGGCTACACACAACCTCTAATGTGGCGGGCCGACTGCGGCCGCGCACTCAGCCCTGCATGATGACTCAAAGCCATAGCTGAAAATATACCCCAGTGACTGAGTCGCTGTCCTTGGGGGTCCCACACTGCAAAAACACAAAATCTCACAAATCATTTTTTTTTCTCTGGTTTCTAGTGCAAATATTTTAGAACACTTGAAATAAACAAAACTACCTTGCTTGTAACCTTTCAGCAAGATATATGAGCATGTTTGAAGTCAACAATTCCTTAATATAGATGAAAAAATAATAGTTCCACTGGAAGATTATTTCACTTAGAACATGGTTTTTTCTAGGTGAAATAATCTTCCAGTGGAACTAGAAATTATTTTGTCAATATTAAGGAATTATTGACTTGACAGGCTCGTATATTTTGCTGAAAATCTACTTCTAAGTTAGTTTTGTGTTATTTCAAGTGTCAAGGTTTTTACACTAGAAACTGCACAAGAAATGCCTTGTAGGATTTTGTTTTTGCAGTTCATCTATTTTAACATCTGTGAATTAACAAAAGGTATCAAGTAAAAAAAAAAAGTTACTAACACTGCACTTTAACAGAAGCTAATGTGATGCTAAGCACCTCAGATTCATTTCACTCATGTTGTGATGAACTGTAAATATTTCCCACCTATCAGTAACATGGCCACAAGTCGTTTATGATGTATTTATTTTGCGTGTTAAAAAAAGGGGAACTAAGCATGAGACTTTGTACAAACTGTGCAATCTTGAGTCTTTTTTTGCTATGTAGGACTGGATTTTTTTATTATTTGTACTAAAACCTGAATTCTTTAAACTGTTTGCACATTTTTAACTTCTCTGGAATATTTTTATGTTAAAGTGTAAAGCATTAATGATGCTAAAAATGGTTTGCTTGTACATGCAAAGCTTGTGTTTTATTTAATTTTGTTGATTGCATTCAAGGGAACGGAACAAAAAAAAACTGAAATGTGCTGATGTCAATATTGTGATCATTAATAAATGTGGGTTTTTCTTGCTGTTTTTGTGGATGATTTTATATTTTTATATTTATCTTTTTATTCTTCACTTATCTATGTAAATCATATTGAAGTAAAAATATATATATCAATATTCAGTTTGGATTTAATGTAATGAACCAAGTCAAAGTAGCTCATCATTGTGAGATAGATGAGGAATTATTTCAAAGGTTTTATGTATTTCTAAGGGTTTATAATGATTTAATTCTGGGGTGACCAAACTTTTTGTCACCTGAGCCAAAATCTAAGAACTAAAAAAAAAAAGGGGCCTAAAACTTTTTTATTCTTTTCACTATTCAAAACACTAAATTATAAGAGTTACCAGATTTTTTTTTTTTTTTACTTACAATAAACTGAGCATGCAATATTTTTAGTTAAATATATAAATCAACTGTTTTACAGGGAGGGGATGTGTAAATTGTTGTACATCTGAAACTTATAGATGATTGGGCTTGTTTACATTGATACAAGAAAGAAAATTATGGAAAAATAACAACAAAAAAATCTACATTTAGCCTCTTCTAAGTTATTAAACCAGGATCTGTTCTAGTCTTTGTTTGAAGCTGTATTTGTTGTCATTCATTACAAGTTGATCTGTTAGCTCCTGAATCTGATTCAGAGTAGATTCTCTTTTGAAATGAAATCAAGAAGAAAGTAGAGACCCTGATTATTTTCAATTTATTTGCAATAATTTTATCCTCATTAAGAAAAAAAAGCCTCCATCTGCATAAACCACATGTGAACTTGGCAAAACAAATCTGTACTAATCTTGAATTGCAGATAAAGGCTTAAAATAAGTGTCAATCCAGGGGCCTAGAATGGCCCCCAGTCCACACTTTGGACACCCCTCTTTTATTTGAAACAATGAATTTCCAGGAAGGAATTTCTACATTTACCTGAACCTTGTATATAATGCTTAAGGTGCTTTAATTTTTTTTTGTTTGTTTTTTAACCTACCAATGGTAACCATGAGTAACCAAACCTGGTAGCTTCACAGCATGCTTTAACTAGTTGAGGTTTTGTTCACGAATGAGAGAAAAATGGAGTCGGGGATCCATAGGTGGACTGTTGCGGTGAAAAAGAGCTGAGCCAACAGGTTTAGATGAGCTTTCAACCATCCAGATACCGAAGCCGTTTGAGGTTCTTCTTGCAAAGGAACATTTAACCAAATATTCATGATATATGTGTGGATTAAAGAAAATCCACAATAAATTCAAAGTTTGTTCTAAAATCCTTTACAGTTGCAATTATTCCACCTCAGTTTAGATTCAGTTGAGAGTCTAGAAAACAGAACCACATATTTTAAAGCCATAGAAGCATGCTATGTGAAGGATATTAGAAAATGTTTCTTTTCTGAGCTTCTCCACAATGATTGCATCCCGGAGCCAGGTTTGAGCTGACACCATGTCAACAACAGTTCCTGT
The DNA here is from genome assembly GCF_001443285.1 of Poecilia latipinna. Taxonomy (NCBI): domain Eukaryota; kingdom Metazoa; phylum Chordata; class Actinopteri; order Cyprinodontiformes; family Poeciliidae; genus Poecilia; species Poecilia latipinna. The sequence goes on along the minus strand of NW_015113882.1, from coordinate 22,140 downwards.
GCAGAAGCAGCTCCTTTTAATCTGATTCCACTTCAGTTTGTGATGAGGTGTGAGTTACAGATGACGGCGGAGCAGAACGAGGAGGCTGGATGTTTGGCTTTCTCTCACCAGAGGAGGGAGGCACCGGTGCCAAGAGATTTGGTCTGAATCATCTTCAGCACTTAGGCTGTGCATTTCTTAAATTTACTGTGAACTATAAAATACGATTAATATCTTGTATTCCTTTATGTTCATAGAAAATCTCTCCATTAAACTTATGATTTGTTGGAAGAAGTGGTTTGGAAAGGAAAGTGCTGATGCTTGCATTGCTTTTTTAGCCAGGAGGGGATTGAGGTTCAGTTTGATTTGCAGTCATAAAACCTCCTCTTTTTTCAATGCACTCAAAATATTTCCTGTTTTTATTAATACTAGACTGTCCTCTTTGCTTCCCTTTCTTCCACTGATGAAATGCATGTTTTTATCAATAGCAGACGCTACAGAAGTAAATCAGTCCATGAAAACAAGAATGTCACTCCAGGATCAACAGAGCTAACAACAATATTCTGTTTTTTTTTTTTTTTTTTTCTTTCTTGTCTTGAGAGCAGCTATGAAGCTCTGGGTGGTTCAGTGCCTTCAGTCTGGTTCAAGTCAAAGTGATTTCTGCAATTTACTTTCCCTTTTACATGCATATGGTTTTTGAACTTCAAATAAAAGCAAATTACGGCTGTTTCGTAGCATATTTAGTCTAATTATCACAATCTTTGTGCATTTTATCTCCAGCACTTTAAGAGGGGAATCTATTTTTCCAGCTTGGAAACATCATACGTCAGGTTTTCAGTAGAACGGCGTAAAAAGGAGAGGCAGATTATCATGAAGCTGCTTCAGAACGCACCACCCACTGTCACAGCAGCCAGCGTGCATTATGGCTTGGAAACATGTTACTAACAAAGGCTGAAAAAATCCAAAAGCATTTGTAATCCTGAGCTCATCTTGACCTGATCAGAGTAAAGGAGGGGAAGTAACACAAAGGAAACAATCAACACTGTTGAGGTCTGCCTCTAAACCTGCAGAAAGAGAATAAAACAATGACTGAAGAGGTCAAGACATGGTAACAGCTGTCAAACATGGCGCTCATCCTGCTGGTTTGTTTGGCTACAAGTTGGAAACATATAAACTGATTTAGGCCAAATACTCAGCCTGTGTTATGCCAGGACCTTGTTGATGCATACAAAGGGTTAGTTAGACACGTCTGTCCAAATATTAGAGGCAGATGTGTGTATAATATGACACTATGTGAAAGAAAAAAAGAGAATAAAATCCAAATTGGATACTTAATATCCATCCATGATTCACCTGCTTTATTAAAATCATTTATGTTCCATTCTGAAAGACATTGGGGTTATTTATCTTAAATGCAATTCTCAAAAGATTTGAAAAGGTGGTTGCCATCAAATACTGGGTCACCTGGGTCAGGGAAGCCCTGGTAGGAGGACCTACGTGTTGGAGCATGTATGATCCAAACGCCCCCTCAACGCAGCCTGCATAGATGCAGAAAGATGTTTTGACATAACAGAAACCGCTGAAGAGAGACGTGGAATGACACCAAATAACGAACAAGCCGCTGCAAACGAATTGTTTACTACACAGTCTTATTGCTCTGTGTAAACACTGGATTTTAGCAGCGACAAGCCCTTCACAAAGGCATTGCAAAGCATGAACACACACCCTCCTCTGGCTCTATTTATAGCTCAATGGGCCTGGAATGCTTTGATTTGTCTTAACACCCACAAGTCTTAAAAAAGCACTGGGAATGTGCTTCCCTCCCTGTCCCTATGATCCCAGATGATACCAGTTAATGCCTCCAAACCCAATTTAACAAAGCCGCCCACAGCACTTAAAGACGGCCTGGATTAGATCCATCTTTTTCCCCCTCGATTTGAGTAAAAGAGGACATGGGTGTGTTGAGATTGTGGAGCCTGAAACGCAGGCGGTTGTTGTTGTGAATATAGTTGTAATGGGAGGGGTCAGCGTTGCTTTCAGCTGAAATGCTGAATAGGGTTATTTTAGTTTGTTTTGACTACCAAATATAGCCTCTGTGCGTCCATTCTGAGCTGATTATACATACAGAGTGATGGTGCAGTTTTGAAATACAGCGAGGCTGAAATGGAAACCTGAATACGACCCAATGAAAAAAACAGCGTTGACAAGTGGAGGTGGTTCAATTTCATGGGTTTGTACCCACCAAGGAACACCCTATTATTTTGTGTACCGCGACACTGAAACTAAACTACAAACATTCTGGATCTTGTTAAGTGAAAAAGAAGGACCTCTTGGCTGCGGATGCAAGCACTTTCTATGTTGGTGGAACCTATTAGTGCATTTATAAAATTTGGAAAAAGAAGAGACATATTTTCCAGAGATCTCAGCTTGTGGCAGGAAGGAAATAGATTCCTTATTGCACAATTACGTGCCACCGCCGCCCAAACTAAAAACCATGTCAGCAAGTCCAAGCTGCCACCGTAATGCCCTTTGATGAACTGTTCAGAAGTCTGTGATCAGACTGATGTAGTTGTGTTGACAAGGACACTGTTTCTTGAATTTTGCTTCACATTGGAAACATTTTCATTTATCCGAATGGCATCATCCATGTGTTTAAAACTCAGGCATCGCTCCAGGTGGAATGAATAACTTTTGACCGTCTTAGTGTGACTCAGGAAGTTCAGACCTTGAATTTCTTCTATTATGATGTTTTCTGGGCTATTGGGCATCAATGTTTCCTTCCCAAAGAAAATGAAAAACTTTTGAATCAAGGTAAAAAAAAAACACACAAAAAAAACAACAAACAAATCAGAGACATGACATCAGCCAAGTAAAATAAAAAGTAGACAATTAGGGTAATGGATTTCAACTATTGGATGTCCTTATTGACCATAAAAAGTGTCATATTTGTCAGCTTCTACTCAATACAGTTATGCAACATTGATTCATATATTATTTCTGATACTCAGGGCTATTCTGGGTCTCTTTCCACTATAGTTCTTAACCTGCACACAAGTTAAAAACTACAGTAGAAAAAGAGTCAGTCTCTGTCATTTCTACAGTTTTCCATCCATCCATCCACTTTGGTCCATCTGGGGTCTTAAATGTGCTTCATAAACATGTTGACTGACTTATTTCTCACTCATTCTAGATCTCAGGTGGTAAACTCTGGTTCTCAAGGGCCCATATCCTGCAACTTTGAGACATGGTTCTACTTCAACGCGCTTTAATTGAATAATTAGGAATGAGAAAATGCTGACAAAATACAGAATCGGGTAAGACTGCTAGACAATGGGATCTCAGAGGACAAGTGTGTAAGGATTTGGTTTTTCTCTAAGTTAGGTTTTTGTGTCGTTTTCAGTTTATTGAGTCTCAGTGTTGTCTTGTCTACCCCTTGATTGTTCCCAGCTGTGTCTCGTTCCCTGATTACCTTCTGTGTATTTAATGCCACCTTGTGATCCATGTTCTTTGGGGCCTTGTCTATCTGTCTTGTCATATGGTCTGATTTATGCCTGTTCCTTTGTGTTTCCAGTTTGCTACCAGTTGTTGAGCCTTAGCCTTCCGCTTTCTCGGTGCTGCCTGGATTATTTGAACTTTGTATTTCTGGATTCGACATTAAATCATCATTTCATTCCCTAAGGCCTGAGTGTGCTGCTTCTGCCTCACCTCATTCCACCGCAAATCTTGACAAAGTGTTAAATATAAGCAAATACTAAACACTAGAACACTTATAGCATTGGTTAACTGGCAATGCACTTCCCCTTTAAGATATTAATGAATACACTGAGTTCATTTATGATCCCACTTATTCTCAATTTAAAATCTTTACTAATTACATGTATCATTTCCTGTTGATGTCAACGTTGATTCATAATACTTGTGTCTGTTTGTGGAGACATACCAACAGACTTTTCTCTCTAATGCTGAAATGAAAGCTGAGACTAGACCAGAAAGCATCACATTTAAAAGTTGACTTTTCTCTTTGCCTCTTGAATTTCTCTCCATGTGAAAGTCGGCCGTTTTCATATCAGACTCATAGGATTTACAATCCTTGTTCCTCCTGGAGAAGTGAAACGGGACAGAGCTTTGACCCAGACGGATCTACCCCAATGAGCTGTTTTACAGTGACGGAAAATCCAACATGGGATGTCTGAAAAAGGAAAACCTCGACCGTCTGGACACTAGCAATTTTCCTTTCTCAAGCGGCTGCCGTGATCATTTTACTCATTCATCATTTGAGTTGCATAAGTGCTCTATAACTGCGGAGGAGTTTCCATCTGGTAGACTCGGCTGTTGCGAGGTTCTCCCCAACATTTCGAGCTCCGGCCCCTGTGGTTTACACGCTCACTGCAGCAGCCCTGTTCGGTGCTCCGTCTTACGCAGGCTCCCTTCGCTCAGACTAATCCATGTCTCAGTCTAACACAGATCCTCTGATTGCTTCCTTCAGTTCACACACTTCCTCACAGAAAAACCTGGGACTGAGAAAACAGACGTAAACTCAGGATCAGCCGCTGTGGTTAAAGCTGTGACAAAACAGATGCGGAGATTACTTCCAGTTCTGCTTGTGCAGCTGAGGCTGGGCTACACATGTTAGTGAGCCATTGTTTAGATGCTTTTCTAGAATAGTCTGTTCTGGAAGCTGGATATAAAACTAAAGCCACACCAATATGTGATAACCTTCCCATCAAAATAACAGAAACAAAACAGAAATGGAGCTGTTCATCTGTAGACACATGCAATGCCTTTCAAAATGAGATAGATAGATAGATAGATAGATAGATAGATAGATAGATAGATAGATAGATAGATAGATAGATAGATAGACATCAATAACGTTCTCTTGTGGCCTTCAAAGAATAATAATAGTTGCATTTATACAGAGATATTAATCACGCAAAAGTTCACTTTGTTTATTAATTTGATGACTTATGAAAAAAAAAAGATTTTATTTTGGGGTATCAAAGTAAAAGGGGGCTGCATACAATGTACACAATATTGCAGAATTTCATTTGTAAACGTGCAATATTCTTTCAATTTCAGAATAATGTGTTGCTCTGGATTCTATGTACCTGATTAGGTGGAGAATGAAAAGAAATGTCACGTTAGGTGTGTTTGTTTGCAGCACTAATGCAGCTACATTTTTCATCAAATGAAAAAGATGCGGGCAAAACCTCCAGCTCAATCGGAAATGCCTTCATTCCCATTGAAAATCGGATTATACAACATTTTCTATGTGTCCTCTTCCTGGCTGGGGTCAGATCTTGTTCAGATTTTATTCCAGTCCAATTATTAAGATGATTTCCAACACAGTCATGGAAAAAAACATAAGTTTTTCCTTGAATGGAAACAATCCAAAGCTTGTTGCTCAGACTTTGCCTTTATTCAACAATTCAGTTTTGTTTGGACTTTTACATTCACAAAAGGAAGAAGAAGAAAAAAGAAGGAAAAGAACTAAAACTTTGTGATGATTTTATATCGTACGTTCCGTAATCAAACTTCTTTTTTATTCTCTTTCCTTCAGTGTCCTAACAGTAATTTCTTCATCTCCTACAATGAAGTTCTTGTGTGCTACTGTCTGAGAGAAGCCGCAGAAATGCCTTGGCGCGGGAGCAGGAGACGTCATGGATTCCTGAGTGTGGGGCTTTGCAGGAAAGCCCTGAGTCTCGGACATGGACCGGCTCCAGGTTTCCATGGCAAACGCGCACAAACAGGAGGAAACACTGAGGGAATCCCGTTATTTTACAGCATGGGAGCATTATAAACACCCAGAGCGAGGAAGGAAGCCGCTCTCGATGCTTAAGTAATCCTCACAGAGCTCGAGGAAAGGGGGGACCTCAGAGCAGAACCGCTGCTGAAGCCGAGGCGGACGCACGCTCTTTAACTCTGAAAGGGAGTTTTGCGCCGCTTTTTCAAGTTTTTAAACAACAAACGAAGATTTTTCTTTTCTTCTTTCTCTCCTCGCAACATCTAACCGAAGAACGTCTTCTGTGCTATGCTTTTTCAAGGAGAGTAATTTTTTTAACTGCTTATATATACTTTTTTAGTATTTTTCCTTTTTTTCCGCTTTCTTCTCCAGATGTTTAGAGAGAATTGGAGGCTGGCGCAGTACCACATGATGAGGTCCATGGATCAAGGTACTGCTGAAGTGTTGTGATTATCTGGTAATCAATCAATTTGATTTTTTTTATTGTAAATGCAGCTTAGCATGACTGAAGTGATGAACTGGAATTTGTTTTGTATGAACAGTTTATGGCTTAAAGACATATTTTCTGCTTTTAACTAACTTTGGAGATAAGTTTCGCTTTGAATTGTTCTTGTTTTTGCACAAAATACTTCAAAATAAACCAAAATCAAAATAAATGAGAATATTAAATATGAGTATGTTCACAGATAGGAGTTATTGCTGACAGAGCACATACCTCTGCAGCCATGGGTGTAAGGGGTGTAGCTGCATGTTGTTGCGTCGTGCGTAAATCCGGGGATACCCCGAGGAGAACCCGAGGTTCTCCTCTGTCAGCAAGGAGCGTCTGACTAGGAAATCCAATCCAGACGAAGACATTAATGTTTGGAAAAGTTAAGAAACTGAAAAGTTTTAAGGTTACGACTATATTTGTGGGTTGTAATACCCTTACAGATGCCTTTTTAGTTTTGCAACAGGTGAATGACACGCGATAAGCTCCGCTGATTGCCGCTGCAACCCGTCAGACACCCGGGGGCAGCACCAGGCCGTGCGTCAAACGGCGCAGATCGCTCCTCTGGTGACCAGAGGTGTTAATTCGCTTCCTGGTGTTCTGTGTCGAGCAGAGTTCAATCGTTCAACCTTTTCCCCACCAGCCTGACTCTGCCGTCAAAGTCCTTGCGCATCTAGACAATGTTTTATGACTCCACGCAGTGAAGGCATGGTGCATTCAAGTACACCTTGCACATAATCAGTTCAAAAATAGTTCTAAAATGGTTTGACCAAATCTCAAAGAGGTCTCAAGCAAGCTTTTTAACATTCTTGGTCTTTTTCAGGTGGTTTTACTGCTGTAGATTGGCTTAATAAAATAAAATCTGAAACATCAATCAGTTCTATGCTTTTAAAACATATTTTTTTAAGAATTGCTTTTTGCTCTAAAAGTAAAATGTGAAAATGAAATCAGAGTTATCAGAAAATTCCCAATTAAGAAATCCTATGTAAATATTAAATGAAAGCACATATAAATTGGGCAAGCCAATGTTTTTGTTGCATTTCTGTTTAAAAGTGTGAAGATTTATGTGGCTCTATTTTGGCACAGTTATCATGTCAACAAAGCTTAAGTTTTATTTAGGAAGAAAAAATATCATGACATAAGAAGTAAATCAGCAGATTACATTACAATTTCAGTAATATTCAGTTTTTTTTGTTTCAGGCACAAAATATATTAGGGTAGATGTCCATTCTAAATCAATAAACCAACACTATTGGCAGCAATAGTTGGTCAAGCTCAAATCTTTGTTTTAAAATTTTGCTTAAAGCAGTGTAGATTACAAACATGTTAAGAGTTATTATACGGTATTTCAAGTCTAATTGATTTTAAACAGTGACCTGAATAGACAGTATGACCGCTGTTTTAGTTTATTTAATAAAACTCATACCAATGGGCTCTCATATGAGAACCCATTGGTATGAGGAACACATTCTGCCAGGAACCTATGAGTGCAGAAGCCCTCTGATAGAATACAAAGAGCTCTGCTAGTAAATTAAATACAATTTAATTGCACTCCAAAATAAACAGGAAGTCATATGTCAAAACTTGTGGGAATTTAGTTGGAAGCCTGGCAGCAGCATTTGGATCAAAATGTAAGTTTTACTTCAACATGTGCATTGTAATAACCCAATAGTGGAGAAAAACAAAAGTATGAATAATTATTTCCAGCTTCCTGCTTGAGATAGTAGAGCTTAGTTTGGTAATATTTTTCAAGAACGAATCAGAGACTCGAAATCTGCCTTTATAATAAGATTAGAACAAGATATATATCACATATTATAGCCAAGAGTGTTACGTAAGATGTGCTGAATTAATTCAATTCTATTGTATCATTTGAAACGATGTTTCATCATTTTCAAGGCGTTTTAATGTAGAGTCCCCCAATGTCCGGCTTATTTTGAATGCACCATCTCTTTAAATTCTGCCGTAAATTACAGAGTAGACGCGCATTTCGACAGGGAGGTTGGAAGTCGGCGCGACACAACACCTGTTTGCACTTTTGCTCTTTGCTGCTCGACGCATCTTCTGAGGCGGGGGTGGCGTGATAGGGGCCGTGGTGATGCACTGAAACTTAAAAAAAACAACAACAACTCACACTCTGTTGCTCAGTTCGTAAATAGACCCGCCTTCCTTCTGAAAATAACCGCGGAGAACTGAAACAGGAAACTTGTGCGCTGCTTCACCTTCTTCCAGCTCACCCGATGCGGGATTTGACGCTCAAACACCGAACTGGCATAAGCCGCGCACATCCCTAGCTCTGCTCCCGGAGGAGTCGGTAGATAATAAAAAAAAAAAAAAAAAAAAAAATCAGACAGATGACCTCCTTCTACGACGAAAAGGATCTGGAGGAAGACCTCAGTCGAGCCAGTTACCCTGATGAGGATTTGCAGTTTGAGTACTTGTTTGAATATGAGCCGCCTTGCAGCGACTTTGCAGGAGGAGATCAAGGTTTGTCCGATGGTTTTGTTGACCTGAACTGACCTCTGCTTCTTCTGGGTTTGTTTTGCTTGAAGCTGATTACCATATGGCCTGACAAGTCTGTTCATTAGAATATAAAAATAGACCAGGAAGCAAATTTGACACGCTTGTTGTTGATGTGGGATCAGATAAGAAGCCATGTGAGAGAAAATGCCAGAAAGTTCTCGTGCTTTCAGCTACTAAGTACACATTCATGTATTTACTTGGAGTTGGAGAGGAAGAAATATTGTATTTTTTGGTTTTTCAGAAAAATAGTATGTTTTGGAAAATATATAGTATTTGGAAAACATGAAATTACATCTTCCTCACGGCTTTTTTTTTCTCCATCACTATAGTCCCATCACGCTTCCTGACATTTAGCATCTTATTCACAAAGATTAAGTATCAGCTGGCCAAATTTACAGTTAGCTAGCAGAGTCTGAATGCACACATTAAATGTATTAGTTACCGTAGACGGCATGAGGCAGGCCAATACATCGAGATATTACTCATTTAGGCAGCAACTAACGATTCTTTTAGGAACCGATTATTAATCGGATAAAAAAACGGGCACAACTGCAGATTTTTCATTTAATTGCTTAAGCTTATTCTGTACAATATTAGTAAAAATACAACTAAAGAAATATTTAAATTATTTTTTAAAATAAGAAGGTAAACATTTTATATCCTAAAAGGCAATAACTCAGCATTCCTTTAGTGTATGCTTGATCATTTGAAGCAAGCTACAGCTAAAATATTTTTTGGATTAACTGCTTAATAATTTGATAGGAAAAGGTGTTTAATGGGTGATTTAAAAAAAATTAAGCAGGTGAAGCTAAATCTATGCCACTTGCATTTTGCATTTATCTTATCTGCATAATGTATATATTTTTTATACTTTTAAATAATTTTGGATTAATTACTGCTCTGAGCTGTTGTTCTTTGAGCAATTAACTTTTTATTGAGTCTGTAATATGTGTAGTTGACAATTTCAAGAATTGATTAATCATCATAAATTGTTTCAACCTTGTTGCACATTTTAATAATGCAGTGAAGATTAAGATTCAATAAATTGTACAGCTCTAATCTGATATTTGTTTCTGCATGTTCTTAATATCTTGTGATCCTTTTTTCTCCAGATGACCCTGGCCTTGCCACTCACAAGGTGCTCAGTTCTGAATCTGAGCAGGTTTTCCCTTTGGATGAGCAGTACAGGATCAAGTCCTGCAACTCCCCCTACTCCAACCTCAACCCCGAAGTTCTCTCAGGGTACGAAAACCAGGAGGCCAGAAACTACCTGGACAACACCCGGCCGCCAGGTCTGGCCCTGAGCCCCCGGATTGAGATCACCCCGTCCCGAGAGCATTACAGTCATGGCCGGGACTCGCTGCCAAACCAGCACCTGAACCTCAGCCCTAGACCCACCCTCACTGTGCCCGGCCATGAGAACCTCGCCTACCGTGAGCCCCAGTGCCTGAGTCCCGCCAGCAGCAACTCCTCCACCAGCTGGCACTCTGAGAGCTACTCGCCCTGGGCGTCCCCCTGTGTTTCACCCAGTAGTGGCCCAAATCCAGCAGATCTCTGCCCCCGCATGCAGAACATCCACACCGGTTCCCCACGCACCTCCCCGGGTACCTCCCCTCACACCAGCCTCGGAGAAGACGGCGGCCTGGGAGCACGCTCGCCCTCGCCCCGGCCACGCTCCACCTCCCCGCAGGGCAAGCGCACCTACGAAATGTACCGGAATCCAGGGCTGATGCCTGGGCAGCGGTCCCGCAGTCCGTCCCCGCACAGCGGCCAGGAGGACCCCAACACGGGCGCTCATTTCACACACGCCGGCCTTGTTGAGGGTGTGAATGGATTTGGCAGCAGTCAGCCAGGCATGGTGCCCACCAAAATAGTCAAGACCTCCAACCAACTTTACGCTTTAATCCCAGAGAATCACGGAGATGGGAACTACTTGGTGTCCTGTGATCAGGACATTAAAACCAAACCTGCTGCAGAGCCTTTCTATGTCATCCCACCAATCTGGCCCAAGCCGCTGGTTCCCAATCTCTGCAAGTAAGTTGGTGGAAAACCAGGAACTTTTGAAGCTCATGTCTTTCAACATGAATAATTAATCATCTTTGTCCATTTGCAGCCTCCCATTGGCTACAGCACCACCACTAGAGTGGCCCCTTCCCAGTCGCACAGACCAGTATGAGCTCCACATTGAGGTGCAGCCCAAGCCGCACCACAGGGCTCACTATGAGACGGAGGGAAGCAGAGGCGCAGTTAAAGCCCCCACAGGAGGACATCCAGTGGTGCAGGTATGTCCCAAAGCTTGAGTACACCAATACAACACCATTAAGCAGAAAATGTTCATAGTGAAAGTTTTTTTATTTTATTTTTATTTTGCTTTATCCTGTAATTTAAAAATCAAACAGTTCTTTGAGCAAAGCCTTATCATGGAGACCAAGCAGACAAGTCAGGGAGAAAGTTTACACCGGGGTCAGGTTTTAAAGAAGTATCCCAAGCTTTGAATATCTTGTATATCGCTATTAATTCTTCCGTCTGAAAGTGAAAACCAATGCAAACATACCAAGACATTGGGTGTGTCCAAATTCAAGGCCTTTCGTTAACCAGGAGTTTGAAATTTGACTGTCTAGCCTTCAGATTTATTCCTGCCCATACCCCAATGTATGTCCTGTTGCCTAGCAACAACGGCGGTGTTAAATACAAGGTGGTAAAAATGGATCTTGAAATCTTGCTGAGTGTTTTTATGGCTGGTTTAATCTTTTTAATTATAGAGGCGATATTATGTATTTTCCAGGCACATAGTCCCATTCTGTAGCACAATCAACTACCATCAAGTTACCTCCAGTTCTTATAAAAATGCTGTTTGCATCCAAAAAAATTTAAAGCAAATTTGACTTTGTAAGGTAACACCTTGAAATTGGCTTCTGTCTCTTTAAGAAGCTTCATCTTTTATAGACGCTCTTTGACTTTTTCCGTTTTGTTGAGAAGAAGTTTGTATGATAAGCTCAGCAGATTTGCAGTTCCACCAGGTGTTTGCAACTTGCTGCTGCCGCTAGTCTGGAGGAGCTCTGTGATCTGTGGGACAGAAGTTTGGTTTGAGGACTGCAGCTCAGAGGATGGGCTTTGTGGAAGTGGGCGGAGCTTTGTGAAAGCAAGCGTGGAAACTCCTCCCCAAAATGGTTGCCATGGGAGACTCGAAGATTTCTTAAACATGCATCAAAGAATCAAAGCAACACTCCCTTTTTATTCTTAAAGCACGGATAATTTTACATAATACCCCTGCAACCTTTAATTAAATTAATTAATTGATTATTTAAAAAAAAATAATATTAAATAACACTTGGGATAGGGTTGGCAGCAAAGGACACACCAGACCCGACTTCCAGGTCTGTGTGTTTGTGGAGGACCCTTCGAATTTGGAAAGCCATCCTCGCCGTGGCGTACCGAGTCTCAAATATGACCGTCGAAGGATGCAGCCCCTGAATTTGTACACAACCATGGCAACCTAAACTGGCAGCCTGGACAAGGAGAGCATTTATCAGAGAAGAAGCCAAGAGACTCACAGTCTCTCTGGAAGAGCTGCAGAGCTCCATCCCAGGGGGAAGAGTTTGTTGACTTTACCTTCATTAGTCATGCACTCCACAAGGTTGGCCACCATGCAAGAGTGGCAAGATTGTTGAATTGTTGAAAGAAAGCCATAAAAGTTTCTGTTCCCTGCAGTTTACCATTAGTAGGGGATACAGCAAACATGTGGAAGAAGGTGTTCTGTTCCGATGTGAGCAAAATTAAACTTAATGACCTGTGCAGGAAAATTACCAGTGCACGTCACCTTGAGCACATGAGCCCCGACATTAAACATGGTGGCATTATTATGCTGTGATGATGCCTGTATGCAGCATGAAGACTTCAAAGGACGTTCACCTTCCAGCAGGATAATTATCCTAAAACCTACAGCCAGAGCTGAAATGCAATTACCTAAACCAAAGCTTATTTATGTGTTAAACTGGCCTAGTCAAAGACCAGACAAGAAATCTTATTGTTTACGGTTGTTTTTTATTCAGTCTGACTAAGCTTGAGCTATTTTAAATGAAGAACAGGCAAAAGTTTCAGTCTGTAAATGTTCAAAGCTGGTAGAGACATAAACTCTAAAAGATGTGCTGCTTTAACCGCAGCTAGAGGGTTCTACCAAGTGTCAGATCAGGAGGGCAGAGTATAAATGCAAAAACATTTTAATGTTTCCCTCCACTTTGCGGCTATGTGCTACTCCTTGGTTGAAAATCTAAAAGAATTAACTAAAGCTTCTGTTTCTAACCTGCTAAATTCTGAACAGATTTAAAGGAGTTTAATCTTTTTTCAATGTTTTCAAGTTGCACAACTCTTTAATTCAGTGTGTTGTTACTTCCTACTTCATGATGTGGTGTGTGTGTGTGTGTGTGTGTGTGTGTGTGTGTGTGTTTATTGAAATGTATGACCAATGTGCGACTCAGGCAGCGTTACTGTGACGACTCGTTATGCATCAGTGTCGCCCAGCTGTATGAAAACACAAGATGCCATTTCTCACTTCCTTAAACAAATCATAAATGGACGGTCCAACCTCAGATACACAGTAAGACACATAGTAACCAACTCAGGACAACCCTGAAGACTGAACCAAGACTGTTTCTCGCTGACCTGATTTCTCTTTTTTTTTTTTTTTCTACTTTCCAGCCTAAAATAGCCGTCTGTGTTGCATCCTCGTCTCATGGTTTTAACCACACGCACGGATCTGTGTTGATGTAGTTCTGAGTTCCTCTTCCACACTGTTTCGTTTACTGTGCAGCTCTTGTATTAGGAAGCAAAGTTGAGGTACTGGAAAGCTGTCAAGGCATGAGAAAATAAAAAAAAAAGAAGAAAAAAATACAGAAACAGTTCCTGTCGTTAGGGTAATTGCAGTTCAAGAGGAAAGAAAAAGTTTTCTTAATGTCGGTCACGGTCCTAATGCTGAAGGAAAACACAAATTGGTTGTGGCACAGTTTCAGCCGGCCGTAGTGGCCGTAAATAGTTTCAGCTTCCTTCTTTTTTGCGTTACTGTGGCAACTTTTCTACACTGTTTTGCTCCTTTTCCATTTTCTGCCCAGTCCCTGAAGAACTCGCCTGAGGTCAGAGCTGCCAGGTTTGCCAGGACAGCCGGACCTGGCTATCCGTGGCCGTACACTTTGCCTAAACTTTCCTTTACCTCTGTCCCACTCCCTCTGCTGCCTTTTTCTCTGAGCAGTCCACTTTACTTTTCCTCCACTCGCTCGCTGCCGTGACTCACTGCTCCTGCCGTTGCCATGCCAACCGGCCGACTCCTCACGCCCTCCTTGGTGTTTGCAGTTCACTCCTGCACGGCGTGTTGTGTGTCCACCTGGAGATGAGGGGAATGCGCGCTTTCACGTTGCCATAGTTTCTGCAGACACTGAGCCCCTCTTTGAAGTTTCATGGTTACAACCTCCAGAGCAAATGGTAGTTTGGAGAGATTGTTTCTAAAATTAAGAGAAGTTGAAATAAAACTTTTCTTTTTGGTTTGATGAAATTTTTCTTGTAAGGCAGCTTTGCTTCAACATTTAGAATCTAGTTCACACGTTCATTCTGCAGCAAGGGTCATGCTCTATACAGTTTGCACAAAAACTGCATCCTGATGCAAGTTGACACCTTGTGGTTTTTGCAGGTTTCCTCAGAAAATATTCAGGTTAAAAGTAGCATCTTTGTCAGTACAGTGTTATCTACTTTACCAAGTCTACAAGTTAGGCATGGTTATGACAATGATTATGATCTTGTTGCATCTTCCATCCAGTGTAAATGACTTGAATGTAAAGTTGGAGTCAAAGTACACATGCAAGTGTAATTTCTTGCTATTCTTAAGCATCGCAACATGAATAATTTAGGTAAAAGAACAGGTAGTGATCAGGTACAGATTAAATGCATTGACTAACAAATCCCTAATTAGACATAAAACCTTTGTAAAAGTGTGAATTATAGCAGTCTAACACAATGCAATAACCTCAGATCAGTTTCAAAAGGTTGTAAGGCGTCGCCTCATAACAAATGTCAGGCTTGGTGGTCGATGGATGGTTGTTTGAGCTTGTTTTGCACTGAGAGGACTTTGAAATCTCACAACTATTAAGCAAATCATAAAATACCATGTATAGAGAATTATCCAGTACATTGTGAGGCCATCTGACAGCTGCAGTTTGATGTGAAATTGGTCATCAAGAAGTCACTAATATCAAACATGGCAACAGATCTGCTTCTCTTTATTGATAAAGGCTTGCTATCTAATCATAAGAGGGAAAAGAACAATCAGGCTCAGATGTTTCCTTTTACTGTTAAGTTTCATCAGCTAACAGAAGAAGTGGCAATGGTTTAGTGTTGACTGTTTGTGTTCTGTGTCTGTAGTTGCACGGCTACAGAGGCAAAGACCCAGTTGGCCTCCAGATTTTTATTGGTACCGCAGATGAGCGCATCCTGAAGCCTCACGCCTTTTATCAAGTTCACCGGATCACCGGCAAGACGGTCACCACCAACAGCTACGAGAGGATCATCAACGGCACCAAAGTCCTGGAGATCCCGCTAGAGCCAAAGAACAACATGAAAGCCATGTGAGATGAACCCAACAATATCGGTATAAAAATGCCTCCCCCAGGTTTGCTCACAATGCCGTCGTTTCATTTTTCCTCCCACAGAATCGACTGCGCTGGCATCCTGAAGCTCAGGAACGCCGACATCGAGCTGAGGAAAGGCGAGACGGATGTCGGCCGGAAAAACACCCGGGTCCGACTTGTGTTTCGCGTGCACATATTTCAGCCTGGAGGTCAGGATGTCTGTCTGCAAGTGGCCTCTCATCCCATCGAGTGTTGTAAGTTATCAGTAAATGTATTATTTATGCTTTTCATGGGTTTTCTGCTGGTTCTTAAAACCTGCCCAGTGAGGTGTAGCTAAAACTTAAAGTAAACCTCATTACCTACATTCAGATGAAGTTGGATTGGGGCTGATAGCCCAGGATCCAGAGAGTAAAACGTCTCTTTATGCAGTCAGGGCTTCCATCCAGCTGGTGGTGGCTGCAGGTACCTGTTTGTATTTACTCAGTTCTGAAGTCTGTGTTTGGGTACATTAATGCATGTGTGCACAGAGTTATTAAGGTGCTGGATGTAATCTCAACTCAAACAAAAGGTCCCTTATCCACCTTTGATCAACAACTTGTCAGGTATGATGAACTGCCTGCCATGTGCTTCTGTTACTGACAAAAGTCATGACTCAAAAATCTCTTTGCACTGCTTGCGTCTCATTTCGTGGAACAATTGTTGCAATGCTGTGTTTGCTGCAAAACAGATGAGGAGTGATGGAGCTGCATGAGTCTCCTGGCATCTGTTGTGCCGGCAGATAAACACACTGAGTCAGAGCAAGCCCGCCCATGTCATCTTCTTTGTTTTTTGTAACATTGTAAGGGGAACTAATTTATTCAAAGATCACATGGTTGTCACTAAATACAACTTCCTTTAAAGAGAATCACGCATAGCTATGTAACCATGTAATAAAGTCTGAATGGACTTTTCGGATACTTTGGATTTAAAAATTGTGTAATGATGTAAGAGAAAAAAACTTGTAGTTTTTTCTTCTGTTGAAGCTATTCTATTTTTGATTTAAATGTATGGCTGGACTCAGTGTAGTGCTGGAAGATGAAACCCTGCTTCACCTCACAAGCATTTTGAATTTAAGAAAAAACAGTGCTGCCACCACCATGTTTTACAACGGCTGTGGGGTTTATTTAGTGATGTTCAGTGTTATTTTTGCTGCATATTAACTTTTTGTCAACTTCAGACCACCTTCTTCTTTGTACCTTTGTTCATTGAGATCGCTCGTAGCTTCTCTGCAGATTTAGATTTTTTTTGCTAAATAATATAAGGAAAATCCACTGAATCTATTTATATCAGATTAATAAAATACTCTGTAAGTGATAATGACAAAGAAAATGTACTAGTTCATAGAATTAGCTTGGGGAAGGGGTGTTTTCAACTTTGTCATTTAAGCTGAACAGAATATTTTTACATTAACTGTAGAAATAGTTTTAAGAGGATTTGTTTTTTTCTCACTGAACAATTCTGTGTCAGAGGTTAAATATAAAGAACATAAAGTTTCTAAATTAGAAGCTAGAGCTTGTTAAATAAATAGCTATAGCTCATCTAGCTGTACCTAAACTAACCCTAATTAAGCTAGCTCTATCTAGTTTACATTTATCAGACTTGCAAACAAAATACTTCTGCAGATTATTAGCTTATGTGGGGCTTTTTCATTTTTTAAGATTTGTACCTTTTTCATTTGAGTTGTACAAACTATTTGTGACATTAACTGTTCTTTTTGTTAAAAGGATTTATTTTTCCTCAGTGGGTAACCATGACTAGGTTAAAGAATATAGACAAGTTTTTTGTGCAGCGTGTTTAGACTTTTTAAAAAGACTTATCAGACTTTCTTTAGCCCCTTCCTATAAAACAGTTTAACATCTAAACTGCAGAGACTCCTCTTGATAAGTAGCACAAGTTGTGATTTGACTCATTTAAATTGCTACTAACAGTAAGAGCGATGACTTTGATTATTGAATGACTCAGCATAATCTCTTTATTGTAAACCACCACCACTTCTGGGTAAATCTGTAGATAGAAACCAGCATTGAACATGTTAAAAAACTGTCATTCAGATCACTATCTAAAGAGTATTTTAATCAATAGTTTATGCTTAGATTAGTTTTTAATGCACTGCATATTAGTGTGGTCAAAATTAATAAAATAAAAATGCTTTGTTCAGATGTGCTCTCATGTTTGATCTGTCCGCAGACATGAATGATATCTAATATGCAATCGTATAAATCAGGGAAGCAAAGGAAATCCTCCCACTGGAGAAAGTGACTGTAGTGGAAAGGCAGTAAAAGTTCCACACCACCCCTCTGTGTGTCCCTGCAGCTCAGCGTTCTGCACACGAGCTTCCCATGGTGGAGAAACAGGACATGGACAGCTGCTCCGTCCTGGGCGGCCAGCAGATGATCCTGACTGGGCAGAACTTCAGCTCCGACTCAAAGGTCATCTTTCTGGAGAAGACCCACGGTGAGTGTCCGAGAAAAACCAGCTCCATGCCGGAGTCTGTAAAATCTTCACGGCCCTTCTCTGTGCTAGTTGCACAATGTTGTGTCACATTAGTGCCGCAACCAGCAAGCATAATTAACGAGTCATTGTGTTTGTGCAATAAGTTCCTCGCTGTTGGATTTCTTTTCATACCCGTCGTTATGTAAAGGATAGCATCAGCTATTTGCATGATCAAGAGGATGATGGTGCAGCCTCGCTTCCTATTGCCCTTCAATGACTTCCATGATGTCTTATCACTCAAAGGGGCCTTTTGTTGCACGGTTCATGATTCTGTGTCATGTAAAACCCGCCACCTACATTTCTGATAAAAAGGATTTCAGTTGGTTTTTATGAGCAGCGAAGATCAGTCGTAATGTCATTGTTCCCTTTACTCTAACAAGCACCAGCATATGGTTTGAACTTTGTTTAGAATTAGGTTTCCTTGTTTCTGCTTGCATTGCTCTGGGCTGTGTCTCTATTTAGCACAGTCTGTTTAGCTCTAGGTGACAATAGAACAATTTGCAGGTCTGAACAGGAGTTTACATATGTTGATCATTGCTTTGATTGTCAAATTAATATTGGTATTTTTACAATGTATTTGACATGTTCTTATTTAAAAGGACATAATTTTCTATGGTTTTAGTTGTAAATATAAGAATTTGATGAACAAGTTTAAATTAATCTTGAGTTTATTCCAGACTCTCTCAAAGCTAAACCCTACCCAAGCAAGTTGCACCTTGACTGCAAACTTTGTACCCATAATCAAGCTTTTGAAAAAGTCCTGGCTCAAAAGCTAAGAATAAGCAGAACTGATAGGTTATTGAAGTGTGATTCCATATTTTAAGTATAACTGACAAATTTTCAGTCGCGTTAAGGTCAGGATTTATCCAGACATTTAATGCTAGTTTGATCAGAAAAAGGACAGCTGACATTGCTGCAGGTCCCACACATCCTGGTCACAAACTGTATTGATTTTAACCTTTAGGTCAACAAACTTAGCTTCCAAAGAAAACATTTCACCCAGAAAGAATTACAAGAAACGCTTTCCAATCAGAAGCTACTCCACTGGAAATCAGTTGGATGAATGACATGTACACATTCATTCATTTTCTTTTTTAGCCTCTGATGAGATTTCTGTTAGCCCTTTGGTAAAATACTTGTACATTGTTGATACAGTTCACACTATCTGACACTTACACACAGTTCCTCATCTTTCATCTGCTTAGAAAAATCTGCGTTTTCACGTATTTTCAAGTAGTTGACCTGAAATGTAAAAAGTTAGTGCAGAGCACAGAATTGATCTATAAGCTGACTGGTTGGTACAAACTATGGCAGTTTGGTTAAGATGAACAAAGCCTGATTTCAAAAAAGCATAGTGCAGGCAAATATTAAAAATCTGGAATGACTTCACCAAATTCCCAACCTTAACACCATTGATGTTGACTATGCATAATGTAGTTTTAGGTTTTGCAACAAACCGAAATGGTTTGAGAGGATTCTGATATGATACCAGTAGCTTGTTAAAGCATGGCTACAAAAGGCATGCAGTTTAGTTGCAACTTCTTAATGGAAAGTGAACCAACATGTCAGATGGGTGCATGCATAATTTGGGCCAGGTGTGTTTTATATAATTAATCAGTCGTGCAGTTTCTTGTTGTAAAACATTCTTGCAGTTATTTGCAGATCATATATTCATTCATACCTGGAAAAAGTGAACCTCAAATTAATATGACATCTATATGCTCATGATAAGTCTGATTGAATTTTGATTATTTTAGTTAGTTATCAGATTGATGTGACATGCTTCTTTTATTTATTTTTTTTTTACATCCAGAAACTTTTCAGTAAACTTTATGTCCTAGTTACTGGGTTTTTTTTATTTTTTATCTTGTCTGGGAATCCCTTCTGCTGTTTTGCAAGACTCAACAGACACTGTGAGAGGAAATCAGAAGAGAAAGCTTGCAGAGAGGGATTACCTTTGTTTTGGAGATTTTCTCTATGACACAAAGTTCTGAATAAGTCCAGCTGTGAAATCCTTCTGAATGAGTGACAGCTGCATCTGGCTGGAGCTCCCCTGACTCTTGTCTTTGGACGGAGAGAGCTTTATTTGGGAAATGACTACATCCCGAGCCAAACCAAAGCAACTCAGTCTCTTTCTCCAGGTCCATCAGCCCTCCTCCCATCAGAGGTAATTGTTAGCGGAGGAGGGAAGGATTGGGGTCTCCCTTAGGGAAGAACTGCAACAGAACGCAAACAATTCCCCACGCCAACAGAGTAGTAGCGTCATCACATTTTGCAGAAGAAACGGAGAAAGTTTCTCATAAAAAACAATAAGACCAAGAAAAAAAAAAGTTGGCAGTGTGTGTGGAATCCCCCTCTCTTGCTGACTCATTTAATCCATGTGTTTTCAATCTGTAGCTTGAGGGTTTCCCACCTAAACCTGCAACACTTCTGTGTGCTTGCACTCAAATGCACCACTTGTTTTATAGATTAAATCTCCTGTGTAAAATCAACTGTTACTACATTAAAGCCTGCAGTTTTTCTTTTCTGCTAGCTAACACTGGCAGCAAACAAACACATCTTCTTTAGTCATATTGCTGAATGAGTGTGTTTCAGATGACCTACAAATACTCCTTCTAAGTGTGCTGGTTGGTGGGACAGGAAGTGGTTTCGTCTATATTTTATCTACAAGCACAAGCTGGATCTTGAAGCTAACGTATAACCAAAACAATATGCAGTTTTTAATGGAGGATTTTATTTATTAAGGGAAAAGAAAAAGCTTTCCAAACCAACTGGTCCTCTGTGGAAAAAGTAATTGTCCCATAAACGTAAAAACTGGTTGTCCCACCCCTGCAAGCAGCAACTACCATCAAATCCTTGCAAAACACTGGCAATTAGTCTCAGTGTGGAGCAATTTTGGCCAATTTTTCTCTGCAGAATAGTTTTAATTTGACCACATCAGTGGGTTTCCAACGTCAATGATTTTTTTGATGCTGAAAACCTTAAGTTTGTCTTTTTGAGTTGTTGGAGGTGGATTTGCTGGTGTGCTTTAGATCCTTGTCCAGCTGTATAAGATTGAGCTTTAGGTCACAAAGTGATGGCTGGGCTCTTCCTTCCCAATCTATCGCCACCATTTTTGATTCCTGGAATGACGTTCTGATAGTTTTATGGAAGACATAAATTCTACTTTAGTCTCAACACTCCACACACTGTCACTTAGATCATCTAGATTATTTTTAGGAAATGTGTTTTGTTTTAGTCAGCTGTGGTTTTTACTTCAGACCTCCCACAAGGATGTTATTGTCGCATCACATTTAATGTTCAACATCTAACCTGAGATTAGATGTCGTTTGGGTTATTTTATGACCTCCTGGATGTACCATACCCTCATCTAGTCAATTTGGCAAACCAACCAACCCTGGGGAGGAACACCACTGTTGTATTTTGTTTATTGGAGTCCCCAAGTCATGGAAAGAACTTTGTAATCATTTCCAGACTGAAAAATGTAGTGTTAAGTGGCATGAAGTGTTTTCATCATGCCCTCGTAGGGCATGTTGCCAGAACGGTTCTGTTAGGTAATTTTTTGATTCTACAAGTCTGATAATAGGACTGCGTGTGGCTCGTGAAAAAGGCCCCAAAAATGTGTGATTTAATGACATAACAAGAAGGGGAAGCACTTTTTTTCAAATGTGGCCATGTTAGTTTTGATATCTTTGTCAAACTGATTTTTGTTTTTTATTTACTTGGTTATCTGTGACTTATGTGTGACATTAGCTTGATCTGGAACATTTAAATGTGATCAAAGAGGCAAATGTTTTTTCCCCACCACTGAAGAACTACTTTTCAGAGAACAAACTTCACAAACTCTCTCTCTACTTTCTCTTCTGTCCCAGATGGCCAGCAACTCTGGGAAATGGAAGCAACAGTGGACAAAGACAAGAGCCAACCTGTACGTATTATACATCTGTTAAATAAATAATTCTTCCACCTATAGGACATTTTCTGTCAGAGCTCAGCTATACGTTTGTCATTTAAAGGGATAGTTCACAATTTATGAACCATCTGGATTTATGCTAAAGAAAGAGGCCAATAGACTCGTCTACCGTTTGTAAGACATTAACCGTATTTAAAAATAATTTTGCAGAGCATGTTGTTCGTGGAAGTGCCATCTTACCGGGATACATCCATATGCCAACCTGTCAAAGTGAACTTCTACGTTATTAACGGCAAACGGAAGCGCAGTCAACCTCAGCATTTCACCTTCACCCCACTGACATGTAAGG